>NC_061122.1:496913-573764 GCF_002878395.1 Capsicum annuum | reverse complement strand
AAATAAAATTCAAGAACCCTAACTGAGGGTTCTTGTTGCTCTTCCGCTGCTCCAAAAATGTCCAAGAATGAATCCCCAATTTTCTTCACATTATTTCTTTTATACTGGGCCAAAATATGCCTTTGGAATAGGCCAGGTGTTTCCCAGGTAACCGTACCTCAATAAGCATGCGTCGCTCACCCGGGCTTACTGGAATTTGCAACTAAAATTTTGGCTGTGTTGAAAGGCCGCGATAATCCAGGCGCCGCCCGGTGGATCGCCTTGGGGGTTCTCACGCGCCTATTAGAATAATGCAAATGTTCTTAGAAAGGATCTCGAGTTCGAGGTCAATGATTATGTCTATCTTAAGATCTCTCCCATGAAGGGAGTGAAGAGGTTCGACAAGAAAGGGAAACTCAGTCCCCAATATGTCAGTCCCTTTAGGATTCTCAGTCGATTCGGTAAGGTAGCTTATGAGCTCAAATTGCCTTCAGATCTAGCCTCAGTTTATCCAGTATTCCATGTCTCCTTTCTCAAGAAGTCCATAGGTTACCCAGCAGTTGTAGTCCCTATTCAGAGCATTGACATTCAGAACAGCCTCTTTTATGAAGAGATTCTAGTTGAAATCTTAGACTATCAGACCCATCCTTGAGGAACAAATAAGTCCCTCTAGTTAAGGTTCTTTGGAAAAATCAGTCTTATGAGGGAGCTACTTGGGAAGCAGAAACAGATATGCGTACCAAGTATCCTTGCCTCTTCTTCGCCAATTCAGATCAAGCTCAAGGTAATAGTTCTCCTTAAGCTTATTCAGTTGAATGTTTATGTTCCTATCATAAATTGGTATCTATTACCATTGCATACTAATTCATGAATTCATTTATCAGTTCAGTTATAAAATCATGCATCGTCTATGCATTCTCATATTGAGAAACTCAGTTTATCAGAGAACATAGTCATGTATTCATGTATCAGTTATACATGCATCAGATATACATGAGTTCAGTATGTTTAGCATGTTAGTAATGAGATCAAATTTCAGTCATTCATGTTCAGTTCATGTTCATCTTATCTTGTATCCCCTCTTAGTTGATTCTCATTCGAGGATGAATGTCCCCAAGGGGGAGATATTATAAGACCCCACAAAATTGTTGCATCTGAATTCAGCTCATTTGTCTCTACAAGCCTCAAGACTTATCAAATTTTGATAAAGTTCAACACTTAGTCTTATTTTAGACCTCCAAACTTTGGCGATTTAGTTAGCGACCTTCCTGACCTTCGTTTTTGGATTTTCAAGTTACATTGCTATGGGGCAAGGTCGTAGTACATGCCAGGTAAGTTTTTAAATTTTTTTTGAATAGCATAAGGGCTCATTTGGATTTGTAAAATAGTAGATCTTCGCGATAAACCTGTGTCGCCTGGCCTAGACCACCGCTCTAAGGCAGGCATAGCCTGCTTATAGAGGTGGACTAAGCCAGGCGTCGCTTGCTAAGTTCGGTGCTTGCCCAGTTTTTTTACACTCAACCTCCGTGTTTTTAAGGGATTTTTGGTCATTCTCCACCCCTATATAAGCTTATTAACACGGGATTTGAGCTCCAAAGCACAAAAATATAGTGTTTTTCCTGAATTACACTCAAGAACAACCAAGAACAAGTCAAGGGTTCAATTGGGGGTTTCCGATCCCAAGCTTATTTCACTACAATCTTCATGGATTATTAATCTAAGGTATGCATAGTGTTCATCGATGGATCCTTTTCGTTCATAGAGTTCAAGAACCATGTTTTAAATACTATTTTGTGAACGTTTTGTGGTGATATGAGCATGTACATAATGATGATTGTTGTTTAAGTTTCAAGATGATATCTAAAGGTGTTTTCATGGAATATATATGTTTATTAGTTGAAAACTATGAACTTTAGGTGGTGTAATATGGTGCAAGTTATGAAACACGCGTATGCCTTAAATAATGCATGCAAGGTGTTTGATAAAATGCTTGGGATGCTAGAAATTCATGTTTACATGGTTCCATGATGTCTAAATAACAAGTCCATGCTAGCTATATACTTCAATATGAATTCCATGCTATTGATGTGTTGCTATTGTTGTTGTATGAAACATGTATGATAATGGAGATATAGAATATGTACACGAAATATATCCATGTATTCCCTACAATGTTTAAGATGTCGAATAATTACATGAAGTATGATATCCTCTACTTATGATATTATGAATTGAGGACTCTAAACTTGTGATCTAGTCATGTCATATGTGTCAGTTTCCTTTTATCGAGTCCTGGGGGGTATTCATACCCGAAAAATATAGTTGTGTGCCTAGAGCCATGTCATGTTTCACTATATCCAAACTCAAGCCATGATTCAGTAGAATTCAGTCAGTCAGGAGACTCAGGAAAACCTTGTAATCTCAGTCAGTTATCGGATATCAGTAGTATTCCGTCAGTCAATGGAATTCATTAATTTCAGTTCACGTACAGTCAGTTAAATCATGTTCAGTTAGTTATTCATGTACATTCTCTTCAGATGGGAGTAGAAGTTAGCACCGACTGAACCTAAGGATTGGAACACACACTGTCAGATGAGGGTGTAATTCTAAGCAGTTATCCTTGCATTCCAGAACTATGTCGCCAACATAGGTTGAGATATCAACACTTTCAGATGAGGGTTGATGAGGTGTATTAGCACTGTCAGATGAGGGCCCCATTGTTCTCTTTTGGGAATACTGTCAAATGAGGGTCACCCACAGTTGTCTTTACCAGTGACGCGGTATTGACACCTTTCCAGTCAGGGTAAAGATTGGACCCCAGCTTAGCCATAATGAAACATACAGGGAATGTCGGTTAAACAACTACCTCCCATAATTTCAGTAAAAGAACTCAGATAATTCTTTAAATTTTAGTATATCAGGACTGTCAGATACAGTTAACTCAGTTACAGTACGAAACTCAGATAGTTCCATCAGATTCAGGAATGTCAAACATAGTCGCTCATGTTATCAGATTCATGGTATCAGTCATTATAATTATTAGTAAACCATGTATTAGCATACAGATCTAGCTATCACGTATTCACGATTTCAGTTACTATGTATGCATGTTTGCACTCTCACGTTCATATTAGTTAGTCAGTTAGTATTGTTAATGCATGTAACCCCTTTTGTATTTAGCCTACCTCACTCGTATACTCAGTACATTCCCACGTACTGATGCATTTGAGCTATGGTGCTTTATTTTTATGTTACACCATAGGTCCAGAGACACGAGCTCCAGATCAACAGTAGTAGTAGCATATCCAGTCGCAGAGTTACAATGAGTCCTCTTTATTCGAGGACGATATCATTTGATTTATTCATTTATTATTTCATCTAGATATATTTTTACGGAGTTAGTTGGAGACATGTTCCTTCAACTCCTTATTCAGTCAGTATTTAGAGGCTTTTAGACTTAGCTCAGACTTACGTTCAGTTTTGATTCAGATTTTAGTTGTTTTAGGTATTTTTCACCCATATGGATGTTATATTATTTCATTTGAACCTTATCGCCTATTGTCCATGTTTCTCACATTATTTCATGTATAATATGCAGTGTACAGGTACAGATATCTGTCATGGGTTAGCTTGTGGTCCTTCGGGGTCATGAGCACCGTGTACTGTTCCGGTTCAGATAATCGAAGTGTTACATATGTACTAGATTATTCTTAAATAATTATGTTACTCTGTCACTATTAGCATGGTAGTCTGGATACTTTTTCCTTAAACAATGTCTCTACTCTAGCTACTCCCCTATCATGGCTTTTTTGCATCACCGGTTTTACCTTTAGGATGGCATAGTCCTTAGGGATTTTTTTCTTTTCCTCTTTTCCAATAAACTTTGTAACATATTATTCTTCGAATAATTTACTATATAGTAACTAACATGAACTTATTTTATTATATCATGATTGTCAGGAATTTATGAATTTAGGTATTCATAATTATAAATAAATATACCTGTTTTGGTAGATCTGATAATTCTGGGCTTTGTTCATCCATAGCTTTTCCTTAGAAAAATATTTGATTTTATTAAATATTCAAAAGTTTTTTGTGTACAAGACTAGGCTTGCTTCAACTCATGAAGTCTTGCCTCTAACTGAGCAAAATGCTCTCTATTTATAATCCTAAGAAAGTGCACAAACTTTTTACATCTTTACACCTGTCCTAATATAACTTTAAACGTTATGTATATACTATTTCTAGTCTTTTACATTTGTCCTAAATAATTAAAAAGTAAGAAGACTTTAAAGCGTAAAAAGGACAAGACTCATTAAAAGCCTTTTCAAAAAGTCAAAAAAACTAAAAGCTAATAGTTCCTATATAATTATTTACGTAAATGAAATCAAGAAAGTTATCTAATTTGTATACATGTTGTTTTCATAATTAATTATCTTGTCTTCTTCCATTATTGCTTCGTGGCTTATCTATCTTCTTGTCGTATCTCTACTGCTGCTCAAATTTCTTCATTTTTCTCTATTGTAGTGTCACTTTTGGAACGATATTATGTTGTCCTCTACAACAGCTATATTGCTGATCATTATATCTTTGTCCAATTAATTTACAGAATTGTTCCATAAGTCCGTCAGAAATAACTCCTTCTTTCTTGATAGATCTTGTGAGACGGTTATCTTCTGGTCTTAATAATGTCATTGTCCATTTACGAATTTCTTCCATATTATTTTCTCTTATATCTTTACATGTTGAATAAACCAATAAATGATCTCTATTATAATATTTCCAAATTGGATTACGGTTCAAATAGATATGTGCTAACTTTTGTATAATTGTGCTCAAGCCAATAGCTCATTTTTTCTTGAAAAGTCTGGTGTCTCAGTTTTTTGTATTTCGTCTTGCTCAGATATTTCTTCTGGTATAATGTAGTCTCTAGTCATACCAATTTTTACTATTACAATCACTGGTTTAACTTTATAAAATAGTATCTCAGCGGGGGCCGAATAAAATCTTAGGTAAAATAGCTATCCTTTTGTAATTTTTATATATGTCATAATTCCTTTATGTACTTCAGGAATCATGGCTAATTATTTCCCATCTGTTTTATATACTGTTGATAGTAATCCATAATGATAACATGTACCGATTAAATTTGGGCTGGTTCCTGGGAGTGTAATAAGTTTATTATAATTTTGTAATTTTTGGGTTATATAGCCTTGGTGTTTTTTGGCTAGCTCAATATCTTGGATAGGTTTGGTATTTAGTAAGGTTTGAATTGTATATAAATTTTCAATATAAACACAGGTTACATGGTTGTAAACTTGCTTTTTGTTGTTAATTGCTTCTGCATAGGGGTATAACTGTGGGGGTACAAATAATTCATTCTTTTGGATATTTGGTGGTGCATAAGGTTTTTCAAATATCTTATTTAGGTTGTAATTCTTTTTCTTTGGCAATTTGGATTTTGGTAATTCTTTTGTAGTGGGTAATTCCTTAGCTGTACTTGATGTTCCTGCACATGTAACAACCGTTTCAGTTTTAAGGTGTGTTCGAACGTCACCTTCTAGGTCTAGTTTTTTAAAGTGCTCTTCCTGCACTATAGCTGTGCCTTTGGCTTTTTCCCATTTTTAGAGTGCTCTGATTGCACTTTTAATTATGCTACTTCAGTAGTCAGTAGAGTAACTTGTTCTTTTAATAATTTCACTTGTTCAAATAATTAAACTAGTAAATCATTTTGAGTGACTTTAATAGTAACTTCTTCTATTGTTAAATCAGTTTGAGCAGCCTTGTCGTGACAAGTAATCTGCAATGACATTTTTGTTAGTACTAGTTACTTCAATTGTAAATGTAAAATTTAATATATTCAATACTAGTCTCCGTATTTCCTTTGTTGTAACTGAATTTTGTATTTTCTTCGTTAACCACAAACGTACCTATGTATTATCTGTTTGTACAATAAATTTGTTATATACAATATATTGCTCAAATGCTAATAAACATTTATATAATGAACATAATTCTTTTCTATTTATTTTCCATTTTATTTCCGTTTCATTAAACGTGCCTGAGTAATACCTACAATGATGTTCTAATATTTCTTCTTCATATCTGTATTTAAGTACTCCTCCGTAACTATATTCCCTTGCATCTGCTTCTACTATATATGTAAATTTTTTATTTTCATTTGGGAATTGTAATTTTTGTAATTCTTTACAAAGTTTTTTTTTTATCTTCTACACTTGTTTTTTATCTTCTTCGTTATAATTACATTCTACATCTTTTTTTAGTTTTTTCGGTAATGGTTTTAGATTTTATGCTAATTTTATTGCATTTTTACTCCACTCTTATCTATTTGTATTACTAAAAATTCTATCTGATTTTTCATAATTTCAGCTTTCTTTTTGCTTAAGCTTAGTCCTGATTTTTCTATTATATCTGTAAATTGTTCTAGTAATTTTAAATGTTCTTCTTTGATTTTTGTGTATAGTAGTTTATCATCTATGTATACTACACAATTAGGTAATTATTTAAAATAACTATCCATAAAATGTTGATATCTACCTGGTGCATTTTTATATCCAAATGGTAATACGTTCCATTCATAAAATCCCTGTGGTACTGTAAATGCGGTTAATTCCTTAGAATCTTTATCTAACTTTAAGTGGTAAAATCCTGATTTACAGTCAAATTTACTAAAGTAGTTATATCCTTGTATTTGTCTTATTTTTAATATCTTATTTGGAATTGGATAATTATATGTCAGAGTTTTTGCATTTAAATTTCTATAGTCAATAATCATTCTACTTTTTTCTCTTTTTTGTTCACTATGTTTATTTACTATAAATGCTGGACTATTGTGTTTATTATTACTTATTTGTATTTACTATTTTTCTAATAATTCATCTATATGCATTTTAAATTCTTTTAAATGGTCAAAATTATATGTTAACTGTTCTTGAGTTATTATGCTATTTTTATCTATTAATTCAATTTTTATAGTAGTTTTATGTTTTTTCCATCATCATAATGGATATTCACTATATAATTGTTCTAATTTTTTCTTAATTATTTCTATTTTATTTACTAAAAATATAGTTATTTTTTTTTTATTTATCAAAAATACGACTAGTTCTATTGTATCTTCAGTATTTTTCATATTTTCTAACTTTTATGTAATTTTTTCATTTCCTTTTATCCAATCAGTTTTTTTCTTATTTTATTAGTAACTCCTTTTGTTCTTACTTTCTGTTTACATGATGTTGTGAACCACTAATCTGTTTAGTTATTATATGTGGGTATAATTTGTTTAAAAACGGCATTCATAAAAGTATGTCTTTTGATGTTAGTTCATAATTATAGATTTCTTCTATTGTTAATATCTTATCTCATACTTGTATTTTTACATTTCTAGCTTTATAAGTAATTAAGCTTCCTTCGTTATTAAATCCTCTAACTACTATTCGTGTTTTAATTTATCCCATTTACTTTCTGGCAAAAAATTATATCTACATAAATTGGCTTGTGCTCCTGTATCTATCATTGGCGTATAATATTTTCTATAATATCCTTCTACTACTATCTTCATTAATACATATATTTTCATATCATGTCAAAGCTCTTTTTATTAATAATTTTTCTTTATTATACGTTATGGATAATTGTGTATGTTCGATATTATATGGTTTTACTTGTTCTAACCATTTTATTCCTAGTACTATGTCTGTTTTTTGCATATCTTCCTTTACTTCAAATTCTATTTTTATTCTTCCTACTCCTATTATAATTTCTTTTTCAGCTATATTTTTAGTGTTTATTATACTCCTTGGTGGATCTGGGCATATATTATTATCAAATTTTATTTCTTCATTTTTCACTAGATATTTTGCTATATAATTTTCTTCTTGTCATGTATTTAAGAGTATTAAATATTCGTTTTCATTTATTGTTCCTACTATATAATACTGAGTTAAATTAACTGTTGAAGTTATTTCATAATTTGTTCTTTTTGATGAGCTTGATGATTCTGGTTTTCATAAGCTATTCTTTTTTTTGTACTTATTCTATCATTTATTATTTTTAAATCTTCTTCTATATCTATGTCTGTGTAACTATAATCATTATTATCAATTGTTTTCACAAATTGTTCGAAAAGACTTTCTATTTGTATTTTATTAATTTTATTTTTTCCTGTTATTTTATGTTTTGTTGTTTATACATATAGATTTTATCTTGCTGTAAATATTTTACTTTCTGGGGTTAGTTCTATTCCTGATATTTTCTAATATAATACTAATGATTTATCTATATTTTTATCTGTTGTTGCTACTGAATAATTTGTACTTACTATAAATTTAAATTTTTGGTATATTAGATTTCCTCTTATTGCAGTTATTATACTTTTTTTCTATAGGTTTGATAATTACATCATCTGTTAAATATAATTCTACTGGTGTATCTATTCCTTCTCTAAAACATGCTTTTATTAATATCTCTGTTCCTCCAAGGTGTATATATTTTATTGGGTCTCTACTTTTTATATCGTTTATTTCTTTATTAATTATTCTCTTTGTTACTAGTGGTATACTAGCTCTACCATTTGTACATCTACAGTCTATGACATGTTCCTTTTGGGTTACTATGTGGTATTCTTCTTTTCGTCTGCTGAATATATTTTTTATTGTTGGTATTTTAAATATTTTTTCTACACTTAGGTCTAACTCTTTTCCTTTTATTTCTTTAAATATTACTTTTTTGTTAGTTCCTTCTTTGTTTAAGTATTCCTCTTTTGTGATTATTTTTATTTCTTCTTCAGTCATTATTTATACTTTCGTCTAATTGACTAACTATTTCATTATTTGTCTCATTTTTCGAAATTTCATATATACTATCCTCACTTTCTAATACGTAATCTATATAATCTATTTGCATATATTTTGTATTTTCTATCTTTATTTCTGATATTTGTATATTTTTTAGGTTTCTAGGTAATTTACAATCTCTAGTTAAATGTCCTAATTTTCCACAATTGTAACAAGTACATTCTTTTATAAATTTCTTTCTCCTATATGGTCTTTTATTGTAATAACCCATAAAATCCTAAGTCTAAAGTTCAGCTCATTAAGATTTTCCAAGCTCCAAGACTTAGAAAATTTTTGCTACGTGTTCAAGATTCAACACTTAGTCTTATTTTAGACTTCCAAACTTTGGGGATTTATTTGACGACCTTCCCGACCTTAGTTTTTGGATTTTCAAGTTGCGTTGCGATGGGGCAAGGTCGTAGTACATCTCGGGTAAGTTTCAGAATTTTTGAAATCCTTTTAGGGCTCATTTGGCTTTCAAAACAGTAGCCTCAGGTGATATGCAGGCGTCGCCTGGCCTATAGCAGTGCTATAAGAAAGGCACCGCCTGGCCTATATCGGTGGACTAGGGCAGGCGCCGCCTGCTAAGTCCAGTGCTGCCCTAGTTTCCTGCATTCCATCTCCATGTCCTCAAGGGAATTTAGGTTAATTTTCATCCGTATATAAGCTCTTAAACACGGGACTGAGGCTTAGATTCACCAAAATATTATTGTTATTATCAAATTCTCTCAAGAAACACAATCTAGGGTTGTATAGAAGATTCAAACATAAGGATTTCTCTCCATAAAGCTTCTTGAAATCATGAAATAAGGTATGTGTGAGTTGATTCATGGACTCCTTTAGTCCATAAAGCTCAAGAACAATCTTTTAAATTATGTATTATGATGTTTATGTTGTTGATGGTTGATGATCATGTGGTTGGAGTTGATGATGCCCAAGATGGGATTTTTGTATGTTTGTGTGAAGCTATGGTGATATATGATGTATAAATATGTGAAATTTGTGGCCGAATACTTGTAATCTTGATGAATTTACCTATGCCTAAGATGTGCATGTAAGTTGTTTGTGAAAATACCTAAGAGACTTGAAATCATGATTTTATGACATAATAGGTTCTAAATGACTATTCCATGTTATAAGTTTATGTTCTACATGATTCCCATGCTATTGTCTTGAATTGAGGATGTTGTATGAGATGCTCATGATATTTTTGTGATATGGAATGACCATGATATTGAAGCCATGCAAGTATATACATGTTGTATGCATTCCCGTCCATGTGATAGAACTGTTGAGAACTATGCTTAGTATGAAATCCCTAATTATGATAGTGTGAATTGTGGACTCTACTCTTATGATCAAGTCAGTCATGTGTCTCAGTTTCCTTCCATTGAGTCCTGGGGGTACTTGTACCTGAAAAACTATAGCTGTGTGCCTAGAGCCATGTGATGTTGTCACGATACTCTCAGTCAAGCCATGATCTATAAAATTCAGTTACTCATGTGACTCAGAAATCTCACCAGTCTCTAGTTCTTCTCATGTGGCTTAAGCTGTCTGGCGATGTAGGCTTTGACCTTACCATTCGTCATGAGGACACAACCCAACCCTAATCTAGATGCATCATAGTACACAACAAACCTATTTTAACCATCCGGTTGAGTCAAAACTGGAGTTGATGTTAGTCGAGTCTTCACCTCCAGAAAACTCTTCTCATATGAATCTGACCCCTGAAACTTGACTTTCTTCTAAGTTAATCTAGATATAAGGGATATGATAGAAGAAAATCCTTTAATAAACCGACGGTCATAGCCAGCCAAACCTAAGAAACTCCTGATATCTTATGGAGAGATGGATCTGGGCCAGTTTCTCACTGCTTTGGTCTTTTAGGGATCCATTCTAATACCATCACTGGAAATGATATCACCAAGAAATTCTACTGACCTTAGCCAAAATTCTCACATACTAAATTTGGCGAACAACTAATGATTTCTGAGAGTCTATAATACTATTCTTAGATGGTCTGCATGATCATACTCACTGCGGGGATAGACAAGAATGTCATCTATGAAGACTATGACAAACATATCAAAGTACTGCTTGAAGGCATGGTTCATCAAGTCCATAAAAGTTGCTGGGGTATTGGTAAGACTAATGGACATGACTAAGAATCCAAAGTGATCATATGGAGTTCTGAAAGCTATTTTCAAAATGTTACTTTCTCTGACTCTGAGCTGATATCAAGTTTACAAGGAAAAATCTGGGCATGAAACTAAATAGGTTTAAGAACATGAATGAATCGGGGAATTATATAGGGTATCTCCCCCTTGGGATACTATGTACCTCTAAGAACGCTTACTTTACTTAGTTTCTGGCAAAAACTGAGGCAATGCATAAGGCACATATGATCTGGATCATAACTAAATATCTGGGATCTGAAACTAATGCATGATTTATGAACTAAGTTGAACTCACAACTGCTAGGATGCTCTATCTTGGAATAGTTACATTTTTGAGATTTCTAATAGTCTAACTAGATGGAAAAAATAGGAAAACAAATGAACTTGCTTGTCTGACTGCTAAACTAAATTGTTGGATTTACTGACTAACTTATGCTAAACTTAAGATCAATTGGGACCTTTCTTTGACATTTCCTTGATAAAGTCCTAAGGACTTATGGGGGCAAGGGTGTAAGATCCTGCAAAATCATTTCATCCGAGTTCAGCTCATTTGGCTTTACAAGCCTTAGAACTTAGCAAATTTTCATAAGTGCTCAACACTTAGTTTCATTTTACACCTCCAAACTATGGGGATTTATTTGATGACCTTCCTAACATTCATTTTTTGATTTCCAAGTTGCGTTGTGATGGAGAAAGGTTGTAGTACATTCCAGGTAAGTTTTAGAATTTTTGGAATCCATTTAGGGCTTGTTTGGATTTCAAAATAGTGGACCCAGGCGATCTGCAGGCGCCACCTGGCCTATAGCAGTGCTATAACGCAGGCACTGCCTGGTATATAGCGGTGAACTAAGGAAGGTACCGCCTGCTAAATCGAGTGCTTGCCCAGTTTTTAGCATTACACCTCCATATTTTAAAGGGTATTTTGGACATTTTACCTACCCTATATATAGTCATAAACATGGGATTAAGCTCATTTTTCATCAAAATATTGAGTTTTCATCAATTTTCACTCAAGAACAACCAAGAGCAAGTCTAGGGTTCAATGGAGGATTTCCAATTCCAAGCTTATTTTACTATAATATTCACGGATTAATATTCTAAGGTATGCGCAGTGTTCATCTATGGATTCAATTTGTTCATAGAGCTCAAGAATCATGATTTTCAATGTTATTTTGTAAACTTTTTGTGGTGATATGAATATTTACTTATTGATGATTGATTTTTAAGTTTCAAGATGATATCTAAAGATGTTTTCATGGAATATATGTGGTGGTTAGTTGAAAATCATGAACTTTGGGTGGTTTGATATAATGCAAGTATGAAATCCACCTATGCCTTATAGAATTCATATAAGGTGTTTGATAAAATGCCTAGGATGCTAGAAATTCATAATTTGAAGATTTCATAATATCTAAATGACAAGTCAATATTTGTTATACACTTCCATATGAATTTCCATGCTATTTATGTGTTGATATTGTGGTGGTATGAAGCATGTGTAGCAATGGAAATATGATTATTATACACGAAATGTATTCAAGCTTTCCCTACCATGTTTGAGATGTTGAATAAATACATGAAGTATACTATCCCCTACTTATGATATTATGAATTGTGGACTCTAATCTTGTGATCAAGTCATGTCATGTGTGTTAGTTTCCTTCTATCGAGTCCTGGGGGTATTCGTACCCAAAAAATATAGTTGTGTGCCTAGAGCCATTTCATGTTTTCACGATGATCTTAGTCTAGCTATAATATATAGAACTCAGTCAGTCATGTGACTCAGGAAACATCAGAAATCTCACAATCTCAGTTAACTCTCAAATAATAGTACTACTCCATCAGTCAACGGATGCCAGTTATTTTGTCCATGTACAGTCAGTTAAATCATGTTTAATCCCTCCATATAGGAGTAGCAGTTAGCACCGAGTGAACCCAAGGATGGGAAATCACCTACCAGTTCAGGGTGTGATTCTTAGAAGTCATCCTCGTGTTTCAGAACTACGTAGCCAGCGTAGGTTGAGACATATTAACCTGTCAGATTAGGGTTGATGAGGTGGCTTAACCTGTCAGTTTAGGGTCCCACCATTCTCAACTTGAGTACCTGCCAGATAAGGGTCACTTACAGCTGTCCTTGCCAGTGGCGAGGTATTGAAACCCCTCCAGTTAGGGCAGAGATTGGACCCCAGTTTAGTCATAATGGCATACATGGGGCATGTCGATTAAACAACTACCTCCCACAGTTTCCGTATCTGTCTCAGTAAAAGAACTCACACTGTTCTTTAGATATCAGTATACTAGGACTATTAGATAAAGTCAAATTCAGTTATAGCATGGGACTAAAAGGGTTCAACCATATTCAGTACTTTCAGACACATTCATCCCTGTTATCAGAACTACGGTTCCATCCATGTATTAGCGTACAAATTTAGCAATCATGTACTCACGATCTTAGTTACTATGTATGTGTAGTTGTACTCTTACGTTCATTTCAGTCATTCAGTTAGTATTAGTTATGCATGTAAATCCTTTGCATTTATCCTACCTCACTTTTATACTCAGTACTCCAGTTGTACTGACGCATTTGCGCTATGGTTCTTTCTTTTCAGGTTACACCATAGGTTCAGAGACACGAGCCCCAGACCAGCAGTAGCAGTTATTTTTAGCATACAGAGTTGTAGTGAGTTCTCTTCATTCGAAGATGACATTATTTGATTTATTTATTTATTTATTTAGTTCAGTTTTACAGAATTAGTTGGAGACATATTCCTTCAACTCCTTAAATAGACAATACTTAGAGGCTTTCAGATTTAGTCAGATTTAGCTATCAGATTTAGTATTCAGTTTTATATTCAGTTGTTTTGGGTATTCGTTAACCCATGGATGTTATTATATTGCTTCAGTTGAACCTTATGACCTATATGTTCATGTTTTCAGTGTATTATATATATATATATATATATTATATAGTGTACATGTACAAATATCAGTAATGGGTTAGCTTGTAGTCCCCCGGGTCATGAGCACTGTGTAGTATTCTGGTTTAGAACATCGAGGCACTACAAACTTGGTTCATAGCCTTAGGTTCAATAGAGTCCTAGGAAGTCTGAAAGCCGCATCTAGTAGAGTCTTGTGCATGGGTGTGTTGCGCCCTACATTTATGTGTAGGAGGCTATAAGATATTTTAGGAACAGTTTCCCTTCTTTCAGTATTCATGTCATGCTAGTGAGCATAATCTCAAGTTAAAATCCCAGTCTAATCCGTTCTTCTCTTATTTCAGAATATGGCCCCAAAGAGAAGAAACTAGCCAGCTCCTCATCCCAAAGATCCTTTGGGTGAACATGTTTCTTATGCAAAGTATAGAGCCACATTCACCACACTTGCTCATTCTGTGGCTACCCAGAATGAATGGACACCAGTTATTCCGGCCAACCCAGTGGCCAATTCCACAACTGCTAGGATTCAGGACGTCACCCAAATGAACCCTCTATCTTTCCACGGGTCTAAGTCTGATGAAAACCCTCAGGAGTTCATTGACCAAGTACAGAAGGACATAGATATTATGGGAGTCACTTTTTGTTAGAGTGCTGAGTTAGCTGCATACCCGTTATAGGATGTTTCTCATGCTTTGTACAAATAGTGGAAATTCGAGAGGGTAGATGATACAGATCCTGTTGAGTGGGAGGAATTTGTCACAACCTTCTTAGACAGACTCTTTCCCCAAGAACCGAGGAAGGCCAAAGTTCTTGAGGTCATCAGCCTAAGACAGGGAAATATGATGGTTAGAGAGTATTCTCTCAGATTTACTCATCTAGAAAGATATGCCCCTCATGTGGTTGTAGACAATAGGGCTAAGATGAGCAAGTTCGTATCAGGGGTTAATGATAGCATGGTAAATGAGTGTAGGTATGCGATTCTTAACAGTGATATGACCTTACCTAGACTCATGAACTATGCCCAGTAGATAGACGAGCAGAAGGTTAGGACTAGGGAGAGGCAGAACAAGAGAGCAAAATCAGGCAATTTAAGTTTTGCTCAACCCATATCCGAGGGAAGAAACCGTTTGTAGTTTCATCCCAAGTCATCGGCTCCAGATGATTCTACAACCAGTTCCCCAGTGCCGAAGTTTAGAGACAACAACAAATATAGAGCTCTGGGCTCTAAATCTCAGGGCAGTGTTAGCAGTGGCCAAATAAATCCCCTTTGCCAGAATTGTGGTAAGAACCACAAGGGTATTTGCAGAGCTGGTAGTGATGTCTGTTTTGGTTGTGGAAAGCAAGGCCACATAATTAGAGAGTGTCCGCAGTCAGGTATTTAGGGCAGCAAAATCATTCTTCAGCTAAGATTGGTCGCCCGAATCAGCAGGGTGCCACTTCTAGTGCCACCAGTGGGAAACTCCCAAATAGGCTATATGCTCTTTAAACCTGATAGGATCAGGAAAATTTTCCTGATGTTGTTACTGGTACGCTACAGATTTTACATGTTCATGTTTAGGTTTTGCTAGACCCAGGTGCATCCTTGTCTTTTGCCACTCCATACATAGCAGGCGATTTCGGAATCAGTCCTAAAATTTTAGCAGAGACCTTCTCAGTCTCTACCCAAGTGGGTAAAACCATCATAGCCCGACAGGTATACAGGAACTTTTTGGTTATGATATTCAGAAATCCACATCAGTAGATTTAGTCGAGTTGGAGATGACTAATTTTGATGTCATTTTCGGCATGGATTGGCTTCATTCCTGCTGTGCCACAGTCGACTGTAGAAATAGGATAGTTTATTTTTAGTTCCCAAATGATCCTATCCTAGAGTGGAAGGGTAGCATTTCAGCATTCAGGGGTCGGCTTGTTTCCTACCTTCGAGCAAGGAAAATGATTTCTAAGGGGTGTGTGTTTCATCTTGTGCATGTTAAAGATTCTAGTTCCTAATATCCTAGCCTTCAGATAGTTTTGGTGGTTAATAAATATTCAGATATCTTTCTCAAAGATTTTCCAGGCATTCCTCTCGAAAGGGAAACAGACTTTGACATAGACCTTGTTTTAAATACTCAGCCAATTTTTATTTTGCCATACAGAATGGCACCAGCAGAACTCAAGGAACTGAAAGATCAGTTGAAAGATCTCTTAGATAAGGGATTCATCAGGCCCAGGTGTCCCCATGTGGTGCGCTAGTCTTATTCGTGCGTAAGAAAGACGGTTCTCTCAGGATGTGTATCAATTACCATCAAATCAACAAAGTTACGATCAAGAATAGGTATCTTGTTCCCAAGATAGATGATTTGTTTGACCAACTTTAGGGCACCAGTTAATTCTCCAATATAGACCTCAGATCAGGCTATCATCAGCTCTGAGTTAGAGAATGTGACATCTCAAAGACAACTTTCCGTACTCGGTATGGTCACTTTGAATTTCTAGTCATGTCCTTTGGTCTTACCAATGCCCCTGCAGCTTTCATGGACTTGATGAACCGGGTGTTCAAGAAGTACTTGGACATGTTTGTCATAGTCTTTATAGATGATATCCTTGTCTATTCTCGCAATGAGCGTGATCATTCAGACTATCTCAGAATTGTTCTTTAGACTCTCAAAGATCATCAGTTGTTTGCCAAGTTCATCAAGTGCAAATTTTGGCTAAGATCAGTAGCATTCCTTGGCCATATTGTTTCTAGTGATGGCATTAGAGTAGATCCTCAGAAAACCAAAGCAGTAAGAAACTGGCCCAGAACCATATCTCCATCAAATATCAGGAGTTTCTTGGGTTTGGATAGCTATTACAGATGGTTTATTGAGGGATTTTCTTCTATTTCATCTTCCATGTCCACATTGACTCAGAAGAAGATTAAGTTTCAGTGGTCAGATTTATATAAAAAGAGTTTTTAGGATTTGAAGACTCGACTCACCTCAGCTTTGATTCTAACCCTTCCAGATGGCTTAGACGATTATGTAGTCTATTGTGATACATCCAGAGTAGGTTTAGGTTGTGTCCTCATGCAGCATGGTAAGGTCTTAGCCTACACCTCTAGACAGTTAAAGCCACCTGACAAGAATTACCCTACTCATTATCTTGAGTTAGCAGCCGTGGTATTTGCTCTAAAGATTTGGAGACATTATTTATATGGGGTTTATGTAGCCGTCTTCACAGATCATAAGAGTCTCCAGTATGTCTTTTCTCAAAAAGATCTCAATTTTTGTCAGAGAAAGTGGTTAGAGCTTTTGAAGGATTATGACATAAGTGTCCTTTACCATCAGGGCAAGGCCAATATTATAGACGACACTCTCAGTAGACTCTCCATGGGTTGTATTTCTCACATTGAGTATAGCAAGAAAAAGATAGCTCAGGAAATCCATCAGCTTTCCAAACTAGGCATTCGCTTAGTCAACTCATCGAAGGGTGGTGTATGTGTTCAGAGTAGTTTAGAGGCATATCTAATTTTTGAGGTGAAAAAGAATCAAGAAAGGGATCCTAGCCTTGTCAAGCTGAAAGAGTCAGTTCAGAATCAGAAAGTTTAGGTTTTCTCCCAAGTGGGAGATAGTGTTCTTTGTTGTCAGTGTTGTTTGTGTGTCCAAGGTGTTGATGATTTGAGGAAGCAAATTCTTATAGAAGCGCATGGTGTGCGATACTCCATTCATCCAGGGGCCACCAAGACGTACCACAATCTGCGGGAGGTTTATTGGTGGAGTAGGATGAATAGAGATGTTGTAGAGTTTGTCGCTAAGTGCTCTACATATCAGCAGGTTAAGATAGAGCATCAGAAACCTAGTGGTTCCATGCAGGAGTTTACTATTCCTACTAGGAAATGGGAAGAAGTAAAAATGGAATTCGTGACAGGTTTGCCTAGAACTTGTCATCAGCATGATTCAATTTAGGTTATTGTAGATAGAATAACCAAGTTAGCTTATTTCCTTCCTATTCATACTTCTTATTCAGTCGAGGATTATTCCAAACTCTATATTAGGGAGTTGGTCATATTACACAGTGTTCCCTCATCTATCATCTCAAACAGAGGTACCCAGTTCACCTTTCACTTCTAGAAAGCGTTCCAAAAGGGTCTCGGTACCCAAGTCCATCTCAGTACAGCATTTCATCCTCAGACAGATGGTCAAGTAGAGAGGACCATTCAGACTCTTGAAGATATGCTAAGGGCGTGTGCTATTGATTTTAAGGAAATTCAGGATGACCACTTCCCTTTGATTGAGTTTGCATACAACAATAGCTATCATTCCAGTATTCAGATGGATTTATTCTAAGATCTCTATGGAGGAGATGTAGATCTCCGATCGGTTGGTTCGAAGTTAATGAAGCCTCAGTCATAGGTCTTGACTTGGTATTCGACGCCTTAGAGAAAGTTCAGTTGATCAGAGGCAGACTGTGGGTTGCTCAGAGCCGATAGAAGTCTTATGCAGATGTTCGTAGAAAGGATCTCACGTTCAAGGTCAATGACTATGTCTATCTTAAGATCTCTCCCATGATGGGAGTGAAGAGGTTCAAAAAAAAAGGGAAACTCAATCCCCAATATGTCGGTCCCTTCAGGATTCTCAGTCGCTTCAGCAAGGTAGCTTATGATATTGAGTTGGCTTCAGATCTAGCCTCAGTCTATCCAGTCTTCCATGTCTCTTTGCTCAAGAAGTACATAGGTGACCCAGCTGTTGTTGTCCCTATTCATAGCATTGACGTTCAGAACAGCCTCTCTTATGAAGAGATTCGAATTGAAATCTTAGACTATCTGTCACGTAGATTGAGGAATAAAGAAGTCCCTCTAGTCAAGGTTCTTTGGCAAAATCAGTCTCATGAGGGAGCTACTTGGGAAGCAGAAGCAGATATGCGTACCAAGTATCCTTACCTCTTCTCTGCCAACTCCTTAGGCTTATTCAATTTCATGTTCATCTCCCCAGTTTAAACTTAGTATCTCTTACCGTTGCATACTCAGTGTTGCATTCATGCATCAATTCAATTATAAGGTCATGCATCACATATGCATTCTTATCTTGAGAAGCTCAGTTTATCAAATTGCTCAGTTACGCATTCATGTCTTAGTTATCCATGCATCAGAGATGTATGAGTTTAGTATGTTTAGCATGTCAGTCATTAGATCATGTTTCATTCCTTCATGTTCAGTTCACATTCAGCTTGTCTTGTATCCCCTGTCAGTTGATTCTCATTCGAGGATGAATGTTTCCAAGGGGGAGATATTGTAAGACCCCGCAAAATTTTTACATCTGAGTTTAGCTCATTTGACTTGACAAGCCTCAGAACTTAGCAAATTTTTATAAGTGTTCAACACTTACTTTCATTTTAGACCTCCAAACTTTGGGGATTTATTTGATGACCTTTCCGACATTCGATTTTTGATTTCCAAGTTGCGTTATGATGGGGCAAGGTTGTAGTACATTTTGGGCAAGTTTTGAAATTTTTGGAATCCGTTTAGGGCTCGTTTGGATTTCAAAATAGTGGACCCAAGTGATCTGTAGGAGCCGCCTAGCCTATAGCAGTGCTATAAGGCAGGTGTCGTCTGGTATATAGCAGTGGACTAGCCACTTGCTAAGTTCTGTCCTTACCCAGTTTTTAGCATTACACTTCTGCATTGTAAAGGGTATTTGGGACATTTTCCCTACCCTATATACAATCTTAAACATGGCATTAAGCCCATTTTTCACCAAAATATTGAGTTTTCATCAATTTTCTCTGAAGAACAACCAAGAGCAAGTTTAGGGTTCAATTGGGAATTTCCAATTCCAAGCTTACTTTACTACAATCTTCACGGATTAATATTCTATGGTATGCATAGCGTTCATCTATGGATTCAATTTGTTTGTAGAGCTCAAGAATCATGATTTTCAATGTAATTTTGTAAACTTTTTATGGTGATATGAATATGTACTTGATGATGATTGTTGTTTAAGTTTCGAAATGATATCTAAAGATGTTTTCATGGAATATATGTGGTGGTTGGTTGAAAATCATGAACTTTGGGTGGTTTAATATAATGCAAGAATCAAATCCACCTATGCCTTAGATAATGCATATAAGGTGTTTGATAAAATGCCTAGGATGCTAGAAATTCAAAATTTCAAGATTTCATGATATCTAAATGACAAGTCAATATTTGTTATACACTTCCATATGAATTTCCATGCTATTTATGTGTTGATATTGTGGTGGCATGAAGCATATGTAATAATGGAAATATGAATGTTGTACACGAAATGTATCCATGCTTTCCCTACCATGTTTGAGATGTTGAATAAATACATAAAGTATACTCTCCCCTACTTATGATATTGTGACTTGTGGTCTCCTATCTTGTGATCAAGTTATTTCATGTGTGTCAGTTTCCTTCGATCGAGTCCTGGGGGTATTCGTACCCAAAAAATATAGTTGTGTGCCTAGAGCCATGTCATGTTTTCATGATAATCTCAGTCAAGCTATAATCTATAAAACTCAGCCAGTCATGTGACTCAGGAAACATCAGAAATCTCATGATCTCAATTAAATCTCAGATAATAGTACTACTCTATCAGTTAACGGATGCCAGGTATTCAGTCCATGTACAATCAGTTAAATCATATTCAGTCCCTCCAGATGGGAGTAGCAGTTAGCACCGAGTAAAACCAAGGATGGGAACTCACCTGCCAGTTCAGGGTGTGATTCGTAGCAGTCATCCTCGTGTTCCAGAACTACGAAGCCAGCATAGGATGAGACATCTTAACTTGTGAGATTAGGGTTGATGAGGTAGCTTAACCTATTAGTTTAGGGTCCCACCGTTCTCACCTTGAGTACCTACCAGATAAGGGTCACTCACAACTGCCCTTAACAGTGTCATGGTATTGACACCCCTCCAGTCGGGGCAGAGATTGGACCCCAGTTTGGTAATAATGGCATACATAGGGCATATCGGTTAAACAACGACCTCCCACAGTTTATGTATGATTCTCAGTAAAAGAACTCAGACAGTTCTTCAGATATCAATATACTAGGACTATTAGATATAGTCAAATTCAGTTATAGCATGGGACTCAGAGGGTTCCACCAGATTCAGGACTGTCAGACACAATCATCCCTGTTATCAGAACTACGATTCCAGCCATGTATTAGCGTGCAGATTTAGCTATCACATACTCACAATCTTAGTTACTATGTATGTATGTTTGTGCTCTTATGTTCATATCAATTAGTCAGTTAGCATTATTCATGCATGTAAACCCTTTTGCATTTATCCTACATCACTCGTATACTCAGTACCCCAGTTTTATTGATGCATTTGCACTATGGTGCTTTCTTTTCATGTTACACCATAGGTTCAGAGACACGAGCCCCAGACCAGCAGTAGTAGTCACTTTCAGCATACGGAGTTGCAATGAGTCCTCTTCATTTGAGGACGACATTATTTGATTTATTCATTTATTTCTTCAGTTCAGTTTTACAGAGTTAGTTGGAGACATATTCCTTTAACTCCTTAATCAGACAGTACTTAGAGAGTTTCAGATTTAGTCAGATTTATCTATCAGATTTAGTATTCGATTTTATATTCAGTTGTTTTGGGTATTCGTTACCCCATGGATGTTATTATATCTCTTCAGCTGAACCTTATGGCCTACATGTTCATGTTTTCCACGTATTATATATATATATATTATGTAGTGTATAGGTACAAATATCAGTCATGGGTTAGCTTGTGGTCCCTCGGGGTCATGAGCCCCGTGTAGCATTCCGTTTCAGAACATCAGGGTATTACAAAGTGGATCTGGGCATGGTTTGAATAAGACATATAAATAGGAAACCACAACATAGATAGAATTTTATCGTATGGGTGCTGATAAGTCATCCTACTGAGTTCTGAGATGAACTAACTTCTCCCGCTAAGTTCAAGCCTACTCAAATCTCCAAAATATATCTAGCCACTTACACATCAACATAACATCCAAGACTATCTTTATGACAAAATCCTCATGTAAAACAAGCATGCAACAATCCCTTCTTAACATGAAACATTTACCCTCTCCCATCTAAGAAACTGCCCATCACTAAAGAGGGTTCACTGAAAGGTTAAGAGAAGCCTTGGGATCTAAGTAAGCATAAACATAAAGATGAGAGACTCATAAGTACCTATAAATATATAAAGGGAGCCTTCCTGATCTTGTTTATACTGTAGTACATCAAGTCTATATGGACATTACCCATTGGTGGTACTGGAAGTGGCAGTCTACTGATTTGGGCTATGAGACTAAACTAAAGGACAACTGTGCCGACTTTGTAGAACAGCCTTATGACATTTTTGACTCTATGACCATACTCGCCACATTCAAAACACATATCACTACCCACTTTACACACATCCTTATGGTTCTTACCATATTCTCCACAAAGCAGATTAGTACGAACTCCCTTCCCATAATCTTGTGACTTAGAGCCTTGTGATTTATCTTGACTAATATTCTTAGATTTAGATACTGATTCCCAAACTAATAGAAAAATTGTTGCTGAGAATATCTAATGGGACTGGGAGTGGTTACTATCCCTTGATCTTTCCATAGAGTTATTTGTTCTAGCCCTTTTGTTTATCCTACACTCCCTCCCTCATTTTGCTGAGTGCAATTCAAAAGCCTAGATAGGAAAATAGTCTTCAAATTATTCTGAGCAACTACTGAATAAGCTAACGTAGTGAGAGCAACTCTGAATTCTACATGATAGACATGCTTGTCCAGGGGATTTTCCTGAACAGGCTGAGGAGCTAGCTAATTTTCATTACTTCTTTCGTCAGCTTCTCCGAAAGACATGCTTTGTAAATGAAATGAAGAAGTAGATTGGACTGAGGGTTTTACTGAACCTCATCCTCACTCGAATGACATGAATACTGAAAGAAGGGAAACTATTCCTAAAACATCTTATATCCTCCTGTCCATAAGTGTGGTGCGCAACACACACATGTATAAGACTCTACTAGTGCAACTTTCAGACTTCCTAGGACATAGTTGAACCTTACGCTCTGATACCAAGTTTGTAATCGGACGTTACATAGTGCTAATGATCCCTAAGGACAAATAGCTAACCCATGACTAGTACCTACCATGAGCACTGCATAATAGAAATACGGTAATAACAATATAACTGAGATAAATACAGAAATCTGGCGGAAATATACCATAAGGTTCACAATTGAAATAATATTGAATAAGGTATATTAATTCTAAAAGAAAACTAAAATAACTATCTGAACATGCTATAGTCTGAAAAGCCTCTAAGACTATCTGAACTCTAGAATTGATAGGACAATCCCCAACTAGCTCTTTCTATTGAAATAATGAATCTAATGAAATAATAAAATAATTGAACGTTCTCAAATAATGAGGACTCACTGCTAAGTCTACTGCTGCTTACTAGATCTGAACTGCTAAGGGTGATCTAAACCCTGTACGTCTGAACCTCTAGTATAAGACACCATAGCGCAAGAGAAAACTATGCTTTAGTACTTGTGAATGTACTTGTATGCAAAGTGTGGTAGGCTGAATGCAAGGGTTTATATGCATAAACTATAACTGACTGAATAACATAAACATGACTGCGTGAGAATACATGCATGAATATATAACTGTAACTGGAGTCATAAAGATTCTGAATATTGAGTCTACTGATAATATGCATTTCTAATAACCGATGTAACTAATAACTAATATACTATTTACTGAATGACTGTGTCTAACAGTCCTAATTCAGATGGAACCAGCTGAGTTTCGTACTTAGTTGAGTGACTGCATCTGATAGTCCTAAAATATCTAGTACTATCTGAATTCTATTACGAAGAGTGAGTCTAAGAATGTGGGAAATAGTCATCTAACCGACATGCCCCAAATAAGATAATATAGCTAAGTTGGGGTCCAACCTGTAACCATAATTAGAAGGGTGTCAATACCGCTCCACTGGTAAGGACAAGTTGTGAGTGACCCTCATCTAATAGGTACTCTAAGGATAACGTCGAGACCCCTCATCTAACAAGTTAAGCCACCTCATTAACCCTCATCTAACAGGTTTGATATCTTAACCTATGGTGGCTACATTATTTTGGAACGCAAGGATTATTTCTAAGAATCACACCCTCTACTAGCAGGTGAGTTTCTATCCTTGGGCTCACTCGGTGCTGAATCCTACTTCCATCTAAATAGACACTGAAATAAGTATGTTGAACTAAACTAGACTGAGTTTACTGACTTTCATTGAATGACGAAATACTATTGAGATCTATTAATTGACTGAGTTTACTGATATCATTGAGTACTGAATGAGACTAAATCGATACTGATTTACTAAGTTTTCTTGAGTCATGTAACTGACTGAATTCTATTAATCATGGCTTGACTGAGAGTATCTTGGGAACTGATACTGCCTCTAAGCATACAACTAATTTGTCAGGTATTAAATACACGTATGACTTGATAACATGAATATAAATAGGACATGACACATCTTGAACATATGACTATAATCAACAAATCATAATAAAATCATTGGGGGATTTCACGAAGCACTAGATATTCGTAATCTTGTACATGAATAGGAATGCATTCTAGCATATCATAATTTCACAAATCAAATCTCATGAGCATTCCATCAAACCATTACAAGGCATAGCTTTAGAATGGGAGTCAACTTGAACACATGGATATAGCATGGGGTCATCATATAGATCACAAACGAGTCACAATTGCACAATTCATTCACTTAAATATTTGTCAAATACCTAGATGGCATATCTTGTGCTTGGGCATGGACAATATCGTAAAGCATTATGACTATCCTATTTAGTTCATAATTCAAGAGATTGATGTAAGAGAATTCAACTTCAATGTACATGCTATCATAATATCATGAAATACAACAAAAATTTCAACTTGGAAAATCATACATTCACATTAACAAGGATGAAATACAATCCACAACATAGAAATCACAATTCATGATTTAAAATCCAAGGATGAAAGGGATCATTGGATAATCACTTTACATACCTTGGTTAATAGTTTCTTAAAGATTAACGGTGAAATCTCCTAGATTTGGATCTTCAATTTAAATCCTAAGGCTTGTTCTTGAGGGAATTTGAGAGAAAACAAGTATAATTTTCTTAAAGAGAGTTGAATCTCATGTTTCCGTATGATAATTTTCTGCATTTATTTATATTATATGAATATTATGCATTGTTTCCAGATAAAATGGGGTGCTCGAGCCTCCATGGTTCGAGATGCTCGTCACTGTCAGGGTCTCGACTCGGGTCATGAAAACTGAAAAGGCTAAGATCGGTAGATTTACTTTAGAAGTTTGAATTCAAAATTCAAATTATCTATTTCTCCCATGTTTTACTTATTTGTTGTCTCAAATCCGGACTTTGAAGTCCGGATTTTGGCTATAAATAGATGGATTCCCACCTCTTTGAGGGACAAGGAAGAAAGCAAGGGATGAAAAAAAGCACATAAACAAGTATAGAAGAGTGAAACAGGGGGTCCAAAATTAGGAATTTTTAGGGTTTTCATAAAATTATGAATGAAGGAGAGTTGAAGGGCAACAAATCGAGTTAAAAGGCTTCAACAAGTCAAAAAGCTCCGTGCAGGTTCTAAAAAGGTCCCAACGTCGAGTTTCTGACCGAAAAACTGTTGGACGCTAGAGCCTTAGTTTGCTGCCCAACAAAAGGTGTGAACCCTCACCTCATTTTTGTGTTTCCTTGCCTTCATCTATTTTTGATTTCAAAAACTTATGATTTTATGTTAATTTCAAATTCACCTCCTTGTTGTTTCCTTTAATTTTGTGGATAAAAATGCATGTTGATTTTGAAAAATGTTTCAGTTATGTTGTGTTCAGTATCCATTCATGTACTTGGTTTATTCCTAATAAATTTCTTTTTCAGAGTATTGTTGTCTCAGTGTTTAAAATAGATGATATATTTCATTCTCAGTGAAATTGAGTAAATGTGCGTTTGTTTGGTGTTCTCAGAATGTGAGACATGTGGAATCACTTGCGTTGTTACCACCTTTTTGTTTATTTTTGCGGTTTGGTTTTATTAGGGCATATCTCATTTTATATAATTACCTTTTGGTAAATTAAGTATGTTGTATTTCAAGTTCTTTTGTTGAAATCCTGCACTTATTGTTACCGAGTAATATCGTTAATCAGTATATTGCTCGTCCCTCTCTCATTTCACAGAAGTAGACGTATGAACGTTCGAATCATTGTGGGTCTGTTTAATTTCCAACTTCGATAATGATTTAGTCAAATAAAGGAAAGTACGTTATACGTTTAAGCAAGGGGACGTTTTCCGCGTCCCTATCCCATGTTTCTTAGGCGAAATTTATCAAAGATTGTTTGTGAAAGTGTAGATTTATTCTCTTACTTCCTACTGTTAGTTCTTCGTCTCCCTGCCCCCTCATATTTCACATAGTGAATAGGCTCTATTGTGTTCGTAAATAATGTCTTTGGCATCCCGAGTAATTCGTCTGTAGAGTCTGCCCAAATTTGCTTTATTGGAATATTTATTAGGGAACTTACCGTATTTTTAACTTATTGTCGAAAGAGGCATCAAAAAACAACTAGCGTAAGCTGTTGAAACAATTGCTACCATTTTTGTACACTACATCACTTGAACTAAAGTGAGGTGGGAATAGCCTCAACTCAATTTTGTTTCGTTTCTGCACATGGTTCGAAAATGGAGATAATATAATTCATTTTGTGAAGGTGCTTCACTCTTTTGGTATAACTTAAACACTATTATCAAATGAGTATTTTTCATATGATTATGATATGTAATAATCTCTTTTGGAGCATATTCGGAAAGGGATGAGAAAAGTCGGCCTTAGCTTGCATATCTTATTTGGTATTTATCAAGGGAGTATACTGTAATAGCTTGTTTAAATTCGTTAACAGTTTTCTTGTCTCTAATAATGATTAGTAATAAGTTCTAAAGGAACGTTAAGTACCTCTGTCAAGCAAAAAAATTGTCTACTGCATGTGGCTTCTTAAACAATATGTCTATATCAATACTGTAATATATGTCTTCAATTTTGTAAAGTTTCAGATTATTGATTTATTATTCTATTATTTTGATTTCCTCTTTGTCATACATTAATGAACAAAAAGCCATCCCTTTGTTCAAGTTAATTTGAATATGACAGTCTTAATTTTCTATCTTTTCCTTCCTTTTTTCCTTCTTGTTTGAGAGTTATAACGTATACAGGGAGCGCCGGAATACTAATAAATTAAAGCTATTACTTGTTTTCTTGTCCTTTTGAGTCGAAACTAGCTTTATAAATAGGAATACATGTTTGAAATATTTTTCGCTAGTGTTTGCGTGTATTGACAAGTTTGAGAGTGTTCTTTGAAGCCTACTTGGCAAAGCTAATAGTAAAAAATATATATTTCTTTAGATAGACGAAATGTGTGACTTTGTGAGTAATATTATTCACGTACATTTGAGTTAGGAGATGTTTTAGTTAGTAAATGGAGATAATAGGTCTCAATTGATGCCATTTTACTATTGTCATTCCCTTAAGTTGTTATGGATCTTGCGTATTCTCTTCTTA
Organism: Capsicum annuum; assembly: GCF_002878395.1. NCBI lineage: Eukaryota > Viridiplantae > Streptophyta > Magnoliopsida > Solanales > Solanaceae > Capsicum > Capsicum annuum. Next base: position 546,198 of record NC_061122.1, on the reverse strand, counting down.
CAATCGGCTAAAGAGTATGACCCTCAAGGTTATGTGTCCACATATTCTCCACTGGAGAGATTAAGTTTGATATTTCAATGCTTATGCGATGTTTGCTTCCCTTGATTTATATTAAAATTATTTTGTCTCTAATCTTTTTTTTTTCATGCAAATCGGTGAATTGGAATTTCATTCGTAACTTCATTTTTGACCCAAGCATCAGGTCAACCATAACTATTATTGCAAGAGCCTCGGAGTCACGAAAAATAGAAATTTGAACTCCTTTAGGAGTCTAGTATTTCCTAGTCTTACTCTTTTACTTTATTATTGTCATGTTCCCTAGAAACTCAAATTAATGTTATTATTATTGCACTTGATGTACATTAGTTGTTTATTATATGTATATTGCTTTTCGTTTGTGAACATTCTTAAGATGGGTTAATAGTCTCACCCTTTTGCGAATAAAATACAACTAATGGTTCCATAAAAGATGTAAATTTTACCATTTCGATACTTGGCTAGTTCTTTTAAAATTAACTTTTGCCTCAAAATATACTTTTTATGAAATTAACGTAGTAATCTTCATGTCTCTCTTGAAATAAAACATAAAATTTCAAAGCTAATTTAATAGGAAAGCAAATCGCTAAAAACTCATATTTTTGAAAGAGCTTATCCATCAATTTCAATTTATCTTCACAAGTTGAATAACCCTAACATTCTTATTTTGCAATGCTTGTTTGGATTATTTTTTTTAGATTCCAAAAGATCGAATACGAGGTATATTTATATATACGCACTATAATATACAAGGTATTTCTAATTGTTATTCATCATTTATCCTATTTACACCCTATTTCCATTTATCCTATATACATGAATATTACCATGTCTTTTACACACAACAGTCTATTTTAATGAATAACTAATTCATCTTGATGCTATATATATATTTCTACTTCGCAAATGAATTTACTCTGGAACATAAATTACTTTTCATATTTACCCTTTAAGTGTTAATAAACTTTACATTCCCATTTTACAAAATACCATTTCCTTCATTCTATTTTCAAGCATACGTATCTTGCAATAGATTATATCCTTGTATATTGTAGTAGTGTATTTTTCTTATACTTCAAATTTTTCTTTTTTCCAAAACAACTAAAGAGTTACTATCACTAACTTAGAAATAACGAAACAATAATTTTTCTAAATATTTTTTGAAACTGAATTTGAGGACTATCTTCAAATAGGCTCTAAGGGGTGCCTAACACTTCTCCTTGAGTAATCAAAACCCTTACTCAGAATTTCAAAATATTTTTGATAGACTAAAATAGAGTTTTACAAAATTTATTTTTCCTAAGTTTCCTAAAAAGTTAGGTGGCGACTCAAAAATGAATTTTCAAAACCCGAGAGTCATGACACGCCACCAAATGTTTTGTGTTGTTTTGACCGGTTTGACGTAGGGTGTGACACTTAGCATGCATTATTTGGAAGCTTATATACATATATATATATATATATATATATATATATATGAAGTTCTTGTTACATTTATGCATTCACCCCCTCATACTCAGTACATTTCAGAAGTACTGACCCACATATATGTCTATGTGCTACATTGTCTTATAATATAGGTTCTGGTGCTCGTTTCTAGAAGTGTGACTAATTACGGGCATCATCCCCAGCATCCCAACTTTTGGTGAGTTTTCATAGTCCAAGGACCAAGTTTATAAGACTAATTTTTAAGATTGAAAGTTGTTCTAGATCTTTGAATTTCTATTTATGGTTGGATCAGTTGGGGTCTGTCCCAATAGCTCTCTAGTAAGTAGTGAAGTCTTGTCATACTGGGGAATTATTTATCCTCAGTCCATATTCGTATAATAGTTCACTATTCAGGCGAGTTGTAAGCAGAATAGATATTATGGATTATGTTAGGGATTTTCATAGTCTTGAGCACCGTGCGACATACAAGGGGTACTTTTTGGGCATTAGAAATTTGGTAACAGATCCTAAGGTTTAAAGAGTCCTAGAAAGTCAGACAAGTTGCATTACGTAAAGTCATGATCATGAATATGAAGAGCTCCATATTTATGAGAAGTAGACCACGAATTGAGTTAGGAATCATCATATATTTCATAATCTATTGTGCTTATAATTGCCTCTATCTACCTCAACTCATACTTTTATGTAATAGAACATGCCTCTTTGTCGAGCTTCTGCACATTGAAATGGCGATCGACCACCCTGTATGCAGACCCTCTAAATGAGAATGTGTCTCATGCTAAATTTTAGGCTGCCTTTCAAGCATTAGGCTAAGCTGTGAATGCTAATGTTCAGGGAAATCAACAGGCATCAGTCCCACTTCAGAAAAATAGTAACTTAGCTGCAGCCCAAATTTAGGACTTTATAAAGATAAATCCACCTGAGTTCCATGGGTCAAATGTGGATGAGGATCCTCAACTCGTTATTGATAAGATGAGAAAGATTACTCTAATCATGCATGTTACTGAGGAAGAGAGTTGTAAACCCCACAAAATCCTAAGCTAATCCAGTTAATTAATGCTTGTTAAGGGGTTCCAGACTTAGAAAATTCTAGCTAATATTCCAGACTTAGTTTATTTATAGCCTTCAAAAGTTGGCAATCTCATTTCGAGACCTTAATGTCCTTTAATGGTCTACATTTTTGTTAATTGAGATCAGGAAGGTCAATAGGTGTTTTTAGATAAGTTTTGGATTTTTTGAACCGCATTTAGACCACGTTTGGTATCCCAAAATAATGGACCACCGCGATCTTGGCACGCCGCGTCGCCTATCGCGTTGGTCAATATTGTTGCAGGTTGCCAGAGTTAAACTCCTGAGACACGGTGTGATCATGGTGGGATGCTTCGAGTATCGCGTCGATGTCCTATTTTCAGTCATTAAATGACCGTGTCCTTAAGGGTAATTAGGTTATTTTTCTTCGACCTTCAGCCCTCAAAATACGAAATTTAGCCTCTTTTGGCTAATTATATTCATTATTCACAAATTCTCAAGAGAAAATCCCTTGGGCCATCAATTCAAGAAAATCCCTTGGGCCATCAATTCAAGAATCAATTTCCAGAGATATCACCGTTAATCTGCAAGAAACTTTTATCCAAGGTATGTAAAGTGTAGGATCCCTTTCATCCTTGGAGCTCAGGAATCCAACTTTAAACTTATGAATTGTGATTTTCATGTTGTGAGTTGATTTTAATCATGTTGGTGTTGTTGTATGAATCCCAAGTTGGAATGTTTATGTGTTTCTCATAAAATTATGCTATTATGTGGGTTGAAAACTATGAAATTGAGTTGATTAAAGTAACCATGATGTATCGATTTAGTATATATGCCTAAGCCTATATTTATGCATGCAATGTGTTCGATAAAATGCCTAAGAGAATAAGAATTATGCCTTGCGACTTAATTGTGACCAAATCGATGAATCTATGCTTTACCTTTATGTTCAAAAAGAATCTTATGCTATTGTTATGCATTGTAATCGTTTGATGGAATGCTGATGAGATTAGAAGTATGAAATTATGACATGTTTATATACATTCCTATTTATGCACAAGATTCTGATTATCAAGTGCCTCATGAAATTTCCCAGTGATTGTATTATGAGTTGTTGACTATGGTCAAGTGTTTTAAGAAGTGTCATGTCTTGTCAGTTTCATGCTATATAGTTATGAGGGTACTTGTACCTAATAATTTAGCTATGTGACTAGTGTTAGTGTTAGTTTTCATGATATTCTCAGTCAAGCCATGATCCGTAGAACTCAGTCAGTCACATGACTCAGAAAACTCAGTAAATTCAGTATCAATCAAGTTCAATTCTGTACTTAGTAATATCAGCAGTCTCAATCAGTTATCAGGTCTCAGTCGTATTTCGTCAGTCAACGGAACTCAATGAACTCAGTCTAGTTCAGTTCAGTATAATCAGTTCAGTGTCTATTCAGATTTTGTCAATTAACAAAACACAGTGAACTCAGTCCAGTTAAGTTTAGTATAATCAGTTCAGTGTCTATTCAAATGGGAGCTGGATTCAGCATCAAGTAAACTGAAGGATGGGAACACACAATGCCAGTAGAGGGTGTGATTCTTAGAAGCAATCCTTGGGTTCTAAATCTATGTAGTCAGTATAGGTTGATACATAAAAATTGAAATTTGAGGGTTTATGAGGTGGATTAACACTATCAGATGAGGTTCCCAACATTCTTATATGGGGACACTACCAGATGAGGGTTGCTCACACCTTATCCTTACCAATGGCGCAGTATTGACACCCTTTCAATTGGGGTTATAGATTGGACCCCAAATTAGCTATTTTATCTTATTTAGAGCATATAGGTTAGATGAATTCTCCCATGGTTTTATTTATAGATACATTCTCAGTCTCAGACTCAGTAATAGACTCAGTTCTACAGATTTCAGGACTGTCAGATATAGTCACCCAGCTTAGTACGAAACTCAACTAGTTCCATTAGAAATAGGACTGTCAGTCTTAGTCACCCAGTAATTAGTATATCAGTTATATTAGTTATCGCAAATCCATCTTAGCAGCATTCATATTCATTATTCAGTATTATCACGATCTTAGTTACAGTTCATGTATTCATGCATGTATTCACACGTAGTCATGTTCGTTTTATTCAGTCAGTTATAGTGCATGCATATGAACCCTTGCATTCATCCTACCTCACTTTACATACCATTACATTCTCTCGTACTGACGCATACTTTTCTCTGGCACTATGGTATTTTATACCATAGGTTCGGGCGCTCTGGTTCATAATCACACTTAAGAGTTCAGACATCAGGAGTTAGTGGTGAGTCCTTATATTTTGATGACTTGATTAGTTTATTATTTTATTATTTCAGCAGTTTGGAGTTAATTGGGGACATATCCCATCAACTCCTTATTTAGACAGTTTAGTGTTAGAGGCTTTCAGACTATAGCATGTTTAGACAGTTTATTTTAGTTTTGGGAATTTTTATAACTCATTCAACAATGTTTATCAATTATTATTTCAGTATTGAACCTTATGGCATTTTGGCCCATTGGTTTCGTATTATTCAGTATTATTATAGAGTTATTGCAAGAAGGTCCCAGTCATAGATTAGCAATTGGTTCTCCAGGATTGTTAACATTGTGTAGCATCCAGGGCACCAGGATCGGGGAATTACAAGAGTGTAGAGCTCTAATCCTATAGGTTAAAGGATGTTGCTTATGTTTGGGAAACTATGTGGAAGGATGGTAGGGGTAAGGTACAACTCCTATGAGTTGACAGGTGTTTTAGAGTACTTTTCTGGATAGGTTCTTTCCTCATGAGATGAGGAAGGCTAAAGTTGTAATACGTCATATTTCCCTAGCTTAGTTTAATTCTCAGTATTAGAGTATTCCTATATAAAAATTTTCAAATAATTAGAATTGTTTTAATTTAGATCTTACCATTGTGTAGGAAAATCAGTCATCTTTCCAACGATATAAAATTTAGCCAAATCTGATACCCGAGTGAAGATTTATAGCATTTTTAGTGAAATAGTGTGCCACTTGGTACTTCACCGCGTCGCGCTAAGGGCTCAAATGGCAATTGTCATTTTCCACTGTGCCATTGCCATCCCATCGCGCTGCGCTAAGGGCCATTTTCCTAATTGTCAAATTCCAGTGAGGCTCCGCGATAGTGCCGTATTGCACCAAAAGCAAATTTCCCAATCGTCAATTTTTACACAGTGCCATCGATATTCCAGTGGCTTACCTCGATGCCAGCGCATCATGTTGAAGGCCAAAAATGGGTATCTTGTGACAAAATTTTTAATTATTCCCACGGGTAATTTGGTATTTTTCCACAGACCTAGTCAACCTAAACACGAAATTAATGCCCTAAATAACCTATTATATCATTATTTACTCACTTTCTTTCAAGATTAAAATCATTCTCTCTAAAAAGGGCAAACCCTAGCCTCAAGAATAAATAACAAATCCCAATAAATCCTTCAAGAACCCTCAAGAATTAATTTTCTCAAGTATATTAGGTGTTCATCTATGGGTTTTTTTTTACCTATAGAGTCCTAGAACCCCTTTTTAAAACTACAAGCTTATTGATTCATGATTTACATGATTAAATGGAATTGTATTCATGTTAATGACATTAATTGAGTTTCAATCCATGATTAATTATAAGTTCCATGAAATTGAAATAGCATGTCTATTAAATTGTGTAATTCCCAGGTTATAACCCTTGATAATGCAAGTTTAAGCATTGGAGTTACAATGTTTGTAAATTGTCCATGATTATATGCATTAAGTTGTGCTCCCCAAGTGTATGATAGAATGTCCATATGAATTAAATGGTGAAATCATGACATCCTAGAATATGTACAAGTTTATGCCCTACAAGTGTTTGATAAAATGTCTCTATAAATGAATTTTGAACAAGTGGACATTGTTATGCTTTTCAAGAACATACTATGCCATACTTTCTATACTATCGAGTCTTAGGGGTATTCAATACCCAAAAATCTAGCTGGTTACTAGAGAAGTAGTAGTTACTAAATAGTCTCGGTAATGTCAAGATCAGTAGTACTCAGTCAGTTATAGAACTCAGTGAAACTCAATATCAGTCCAGTTCAGCTCAGTATAATAATTAGTGTCTTCAGTTGGGAGTAGGATTCAGCACTTAGTAAACCCAAGGATGGGGAATCACTTACCAGTAGAGGGTGTGATCTTTAGAAGCAGTCCTTGCTTTCTACAACTATGTAGCCAGCGTAGATTGAGACATAAACCTTCCAGTTGAGGGTTGATGAGGTGTTTTAACCTGCCAGTTAAGGGTACCGCCATTCTCATTCAGGGCACCTGCCAGATGAGGGTGACTCTTTAATTATCTTTACTCGTGGAATGGTACTGATACCCTTCCAACCAGGGTTACGGGTTGGACTCTAGTTATCTTATTTGGGGCATGTTGATTAGATGATTACCTGCCACAGTTTTAGTTTCAGTCTCAATATAGAACTAAGTTCTACAGAATCAGGACCGTCAAACACAGCCACTCAATATCAGTAATTTAGTTATCAGTAATCTCAAATATCAGTTACTTAGTATCATAAATCAGTTCTCAACTTCAGTAAAAGCTCAGATACAGTATACATGTGTATGCACAAAGTTGTGTACTCAGTATTTTAAAGTAGTTTCAGTTATCTTGGCTCTTTAGTCATTACTTTAGAGGCTTGTCAAGACTAGTGACTAGATATTATTTTAGTACTTCATAGTTTTGAGAGTATTGAGTTATAGTATTTTACTTGAGATTGTCTACCTTGATGAACTAAGTTTATAATAGTTCTTTAGTGTTCGCACATAGTTAAGTTTATATTTTTGAAAGTTAAACATTGAGTAAATATATGGGGTTATCTTGGGGCTACTCGTAGTCCTAAGCACTGTGTGAAGTCTAGGGGGATCTTCGATGCATCACAAAATTGGTATCAGAGCGTAAGGTTTGAAAGAGTCCTAGAGAATCTGACAAGCCGCGTTGTGTAGAATTATGATCATGGGTGTGAAGTAGGTCACACTTATGAGCAAGAGCTATGGAACGTATAAGAAACTAACCCTTCTTTCATGATCTCTATCCTTCTTTGAGGTTATCTCTATCTTCTCTAATTAATTGTTTAATATGATGGAGAATGCCTCTTTATAAATCTTACACACATAAGAATGGGGATCAACTAGCCCCACAACCACCACTACTTGCAAACCCTTTGAATAAAAATGTCTCTATACTGATTTTAAAGTTGTTTTCTAAGTGTAAGCTCTGATTTTGAATACAAATGTTTAGGGAAATCAACCAGCAACAATTATATTTCAATAGAATGGTAAATTAGCTGCAACTAGAATTTGAGATTTTAAGAGAATGAACTCACATGAGTTGTTTAGGTCGAACGTGAATGAGGACCCATAATTTTTCATTGATGAGGTGAAGAAAATTACTCAGGCTATATATGTTATAGAAGAGGAAAGTGTGAAAATGACTTCTTATCAGTTAAAGTACGTCGCTTATGATTGGGTTACCATGTGGAAGGAAGGTAGAGGTGAGAATGTAGCTCCTATGAGTTGGGACATATTTCAAACAATATTTTTAGATAGGTTATTTCCTTGTGACATAAGGGAGCCTAAGGTAGAGGAGTTCATGAACTTGAGGTACGGCTTTGGAATATTGCCTTAAGATTACCCATCTAGCTAAGTATGCCTTAGAGTTGTTGTCAGATGTTAGAGCTCTTATGAGTAAGTTTGTCACAGAGTGTCTGATTTTGTAGTAATTGAGTATAGGACTTCCTTGTTGATCGGGGATATGGATATTTCTTTTTTGATGGCTCATACTTAATAAATTGAGACAGAGAAGTTAAATAATGAGGGAGAAGGAATAAAATGGCTTGGACAAGATAGTTTGAGTATAGTCAGTAAAATTAGGAGGGGAAATCATTCTCAGTTTCAAGGACGTTCATCAGTGCTTTAACCATACTTCACCATACCCCGACGCCTAGAACTAAGTAGGAACAGTGGGGGATGACACCAGATACTAGATCTCAGGGTAGTGTTTTTAGGGAAATGACTAATACAACATGCACTAGGCATGGTAAAAATCATTTAGGTGAGTTCTTGATGAGTAGATATGGTTTCTATCATTATTGTATGATGGGACATAAAATAATAGAATACCCTCATTCTAAAAAGAGAAGTAGAGATGATCATCCTCATACTCAGGCTACAAATTCAGCAGTTCAGTCAGGGGTCAGCTCCATAACACGACACATCATCTAGTACCAATGGTGTTCAGTGTCAAAATTAATTTTATGCTATACCATCCCAGAACGAGTAGGAGATCTCCTAGGATGTTGTCACTGGTAAACTTCATGGCTTTCACTTTGATGTTTATGTGTTATTAGATTCAGGGTCAAACCTTTCTTTTGTGACCCCACTTGTTGTTGTAAATTTTAGTGTGGGTGATTCAGTATCTCTAGATGAGTATACAAAAAATTCCCTATTATAAACCTCCATAGAGTTACTTCAGAAGATTTAATAAAGCTAGAGATCATAGTTTTTGATGTTATTTTGGGCATGGATTGACTCCATTCATACCATGTATCAGTCAATTATTGCACACGAGTGGTGAAGTTTCAATTTCCTAATGAGTCAATCTTTAAGTGGAAGAGTAGTTCAGTATCTATTAAAGGTCATTTTACCTCTTATATTACAGCCAAAAATTTAATATTAAAAGGATTTATCTACCACTATATCGAGTTAAAGATACTAACTACGAAACCCCATCATCCAGTTAATTTGTGTAGTCAATGGATTTCTAGAAATTTCCCGAAGGATATACCTAGGGTTCCTCCCAATAGAGAAATAGAGTTTGAGATTGAACTCCTTCTCAATAAATAGCCTATCTTTATTCCTCCCTATCGTATGGCTTCGACCAAGCTTAAAGAATTGAAAGAAGAGCTCATGGACTTCTTAGATATGGGGTTCACCAAACCTAGTGTTTCCCTACGGGATTCTCTAGTTATATTCGTGCGCAAAAAGGATGACACTCTCAAAATTTGTGATTTATTTGATCAGCTTCAGGGCCACCATTGGTTCTCAAAGATTGATCTCAGGTTGGGGTATTACTATTTAAAGTTTAGGGAGTCTGACATTCTAAAGGCTACCTTTAGAATCTGTTATGGTCACTTTGAGTTTGTGGTTATATCTTTTGGACTAACAAGTGCTCCTACAACCATTATGGTTTTAATGAACAAGGTATTCAAGTAGTACTTGGATATGTTTGTCATTATTTTCATAGATGACATAGTTATATAATCTTGGAGTGAGGAGAAGCATGCAGATCATTTGAGAACAGTATTGTAGAACCTTTAGGATCACCAACTTTATGCAATGTTTTGTAAGTGTAAATTTTGGTCAGAGTTTGTTACATTTTTAGGGGATATTATTTTGGAAGTTGGTATTCATGTAGATCCTCATAAGTCGAATTCAATAAACCACTAGTCTAGGACCATTACTAAATCTGAAGTCTTAACTGGTAGGAAATGAGATGATTTAGTCATTTGATCTACTATGAACCAAACTAAATCATGATGGCATCTTATATTAGGCAACCCTGTGATGAAATATATATCCACTACTTCCCACTCCCAGGTAAGTATGTTGATTTATTTTAGCATACCACCTGGTCTTTGGTGTTCATCTTTAACTTGATGGCAATTTGGACACTTGGACATAAACTCTGCTATGTCTCACTTAATACCATTTCACTAATAAATTTCTCGTAAGTCGCAGTATATCTTTGTAGCACTCGGATAAAAGGAACACCTCAAACCATGATCCTTGGCTAGTATCCTTTCTCCCAGCCCGTCTATATTTGGAACACAAAGCCTACCTTGATAACGAAGTATACCATCTCTTGCTTGGGAGAAAACCTCGATCTTCTGCTGCTAGACTGCTTCTTATATTTGGTTAAGTATGGGATCATTTTTCTATTTCTTCTTCATTTACACTACCAAAGATGATTTTGAATCATTTTGAACTACTACGCCCCCATCATTAATGTAAAGAAAACATACTCCTAAACAGGCTAATCTATACATCTTTTTGTCCAAATCCACACTATCCATGGACATCCTACTTAGTACATCCGCCACCACGTTGGCCATACCTAGATGATAGAGTACATTCATGTCATTATATTTCAATAAATCCAACCACATCCTTTGAAGAACATTCAACTCCCACTTAGAAAATAGATACTTAAGACACTTATGATCAATCAAAACATCAACATACACATCGTAGAGGTAGTGTCTCCAAATTTTCAAGGAAAATACCACGATAGCTAAATCCAAGTTGTGAGTTGGGTAATTATTTTTTTGATCCCTAAGTTTCCTAGAGGAATAAGCTATCACTCTCCTATTTTTCAGACACACACAACCTAACCTAACTCTAGAAGTATCACAATACACCACAAACCTATCTAAACCTCTGGTAAATCTAACACTGGAGCCGAAGTCAACCTATCCTTTAGCTCTGGGAAACTTTTCTCACACTTATCTAACCATATAACTTCACTTTATTTTGGGTAAACTTCATCAATGGTGTGGCTATAGAGGATAACCCTTTAACAAACCATCTATAATACCAACCAAACCAAAAAAGGTTCCTGATGTTGGATGAAGTGATTGGTCTAGGCTAGTGTTCACCGCATTTGTCTTCTGAGGATCTACATGAATTCTAGCCTCTGAAATGACATGCCAAAGAAAGTACCAGGTTACAACATAAATTCACATTTACCGAACTTTACATATAATTGACATTCCTTGAGGGTTTGTAATGATATTATCAAATGATTTGCACGTTACTCCTCACTCCTGGAATACACCAGTATTTCATCTGTAAAGACAATAACAAATATGTCCAAATACTGCTTGAAGACCCAATTCATCAAATCCATAAGGCTGTAGAAGTATTTTTCAGTCCAAACGACATAACCATAAACTCAAAATGGTTGTACCTTATTCAAAAATATATTTTCAAAATGTCTTGCTCCTTAACTTTCAACAGATGGTATCCAAACATAAGGTTAATCTTGGAAAATTGCTGGGCAACCTAAAGCTGATCGAACGAATCATCGGTCCTAGGAATAGGATACTTGTTTTTTATGGTAACCTTGTTTGGTTGTCTATAATCTATATACATTCAAAGAGTGCCATCTTTTTTGCACATAAAAAGGATTGCAGAACCCACAGAGATATACTATGTCTAATGTAACCTTTATCAAAGAGGTCCTTAAGCTGCTCTTTTAACTCTTTAAATTCGACCTGAGCCATATGATATGGAGGGATAGAGATAGGATGAGTTTTAGGAAGAAGATCAATATCATATTCTCTTTCTCTATCTAGAGTGAACCATGATAAATCTTTGTGGAAAACCTTAAGAAACTCAATGACTACAAGGACTGATTGAACTGTTGGGGATTTAGACTCAGTATCTTTGAATCAAACTAAATGATTGATACATCCTTTTGATATTAAATTTTAGACCTTGATATAAGAGATGAAATGACCTTTAGGAGACACAAAAATAGCCTCTTACTTAAAAGCTGCCTCATAAGAAAACTAAAACTTCACCACACAGGTGCGACAATCTATGGATGCATAGCATGAAAGGATCCAAATCATGCATAGAATAACATTAAAATCCATCATATCTAACTCTATTAGGTTTGCTAATGTGATCTTATGGAGAATGGTAATAGAAAACTCCATATAGATTCTCCTAGTAACAACTAACTCACCCATAGGGGTAGAAACTGAAAAGGGCTTAGGGAGATTTTCAGGACCCACCCCAATATTTACAGTAATCAGTGGAGTTATAGAAGAAAGATTTGATCCCGTGTCCAACAACACATATACATCACGGTGAAAGGCATAAAGCATACCAGTGATAACATCTTAAGAACTCTCTTACTACTGATGGGATAGTAAAACATAAAACTGATTTTATCACTGACCAGCACCGATACTGAATGATGCTCCCTGTGGAGGAATTGGGCTATCCCCAATCAGCATGGTAGTTATTTATACCTTGACCACAAAATTAGACACCCAGTAACAAACTTACTCATACAATCTTAGAGTCAGATAACAACTCTAGGGCATATTTTGTTAACTGGGTAAACTTAAGGAAGTACTTTTACACTATCGTATATCCCTGCCTCATGTTCATGAACTCCTCTACTTTAATAATGCCTCAAGTCTGTAACCCGAATACCATACGGTGCTTATGACCCCAAAGGACCACAAGCTTACCGTGATTGGTACCTGCTGTGAGCACTGAATAATAATACTAAAATAATGCAGAAAATAGGCTAAAAGGCCATAAAGTTTATAATCTGAATATCGATAAAGAATAAAAATTGTAATTTCATCTGAAAACTGAAATACTATCTAAACTAGTCTAGTATAAAAAGAGTTTAATTGATCTGTCTGAAAGTGGAGTTTATGGGAAAACCCCCAACCAACTCCGAATACAAAAATACTGAAGCTACTAAAATACTTAAATACAAGCATATCCTAGATAGATAAAGATTCACTACTGAATCTGCTGCTGTTAATTGAACCTGTCTAAGTACGGTTAGGAACATAAGCGTTGGAACCTATGATATGAGACATCACAGCGCAAAGAGAAAGTATGCATCAGTACATGGAATGTATTATTATGCTAGATAAGGTAAGGTTGAATGCAAGGGTTCATATGCATGAACAGTAACTGACTGAATGATATGGAATAACTGAATAAGAGTACATACTTGTACATACCCCATTATGCCAAAACAAAATCTAACTAACTAAAATAACTACATTAAAAATCTGAAATCATCATAACTTGTCCCTCGAACTATGAGGACTCACCAGCTATCTGAATGTAGGAAATGGTTCCGTGCTTAATCGTGCTGCTAAGGACGAATACTAAAACCTACATTATGAAACAATGTACCACAAAGACATATATGTGGTCATTACTTTTGGAATGTATGAAATATATGAGGGTGAATGAATAAGTAAAACTTGATCAATGCATAATCTTAAAACATACATGCTAAGTGTAAGTAGACTCACCAAGAAGCTGAAATAAATTAAAGACTGAGATATGTTAAAACATGAACAACAAGCATAGTCTAATAAGTTGGGTGAGTTACTACACTTAGCTTTTGAAAACTATATTTTCTATGGGAGATTCTCATAATCGACATAAACCATATGAGATAGCATAAAGTCTAACATCTACCCATGTTGAGGAGGGATGTTCTACCCTTGCCTTTCCATCGGAATAGAGCTTGAATTGAACTGGATGATTACTAATTAATCCCATATTAGGAAGGGAGGACACTCTCTAGCAGGGTCCTTAAACCTACAGTGGCACATAGTTTTTGAGAAATAGGATGTGCACTGAACCCATATTCCTCTCTTGGTGCTAACTACTACTTTCAATATATATATATATATATATATATATATATACGTATATACATATTGTATTCTCATACTGATGAAATTCACCTTAAAATAAGAACATGGATTTATAAATCTGAAAGACAATCATGCTTCTATCAATAAATCATACACATGAATAACTATGTGAATTTCATATCATGTCTGAGATCATAAGATCAAAATGAAAATCAGCATCATCCTGTAGTAATATAAGTAAAAACATGAGTAAAAGTAAATTCTTGTGCTAGTTAAACTCTAAATCACAAGATAGTGTCATAATTTAAAAATATGGAAATTGGGTATTATCCCTAATTTAAATCTAATATATTCAGTTATTAAAATCAAAGCGGTTGGTCACAAGAATGAAAGATTATCGTTGTTCAAACTCCACATACCTGAATTTAGTAAATGTACTGAAGGAAACTTGAATTGAAGCCCTGGGAGTTAAACTTTTGAAAGAAACCCTACTTTTTTTATCTTGAGAATGAAGAGAAAATAAGCATTGAAAACTGACTAATAATAGGTAAAAATACATATGGAATGACTTAAGTTGGGAGGGAGGAATTTGAGGTAAGGAAAAAACCAAACTACCACCAAGGATACTTACAAATATTTGCAAGAATTTTTCAATTAACAACTAAGTGGATAACTCCCATCAGCTTGTTGATAGCTCATTAACATAGTTGTCATTCTCTAGCTAGATTAGGATAATTTTTTGGTTAAGATTGACGAATCAGTTGATAGCTTGTCAACTAGTTGATAGATCACCAACATAGTTATCAATATCCAAATTACTTAAGGTCTTTTCTAGTAAAATTTGATGACTAAGTTGGTTGCTCATCGACTCAAGTAGTCAGCCTCTAGTAGACAGACACTCCTAGGTAAAATAAGTATTACTTTCTACTCCGATATCAGATTAAGGTTAAATTAGATACAATGGAAAGAAGACCAGATGATCTTTCATTTGTTGCGTCTTGACCTCCAAAACTCTATTTATTCTAGAATTTACACTCGTTTGAAGTTAACCCTTAAAGGATCAAATGGAAAAACTCAATCAATACAAAAGTTCTAAACTAAACCTTGCTCTAAGTTCTACCTATGGACATAATCACATTAAAGACACTTTACACATAGGGTGAATGGTCATGTAACTTAATTATAATTCGACATAACTGATTTGGATATTTTAATGTATGGTGAATATTTAAATACTTTTCTTTGATCTTGTTGGGTATTACAGGTGGTGATGTAAAGATAATAGTGTAAATATGTTGAATGAAGAAAGCATATCCCTTATAAACTTGTCATTTGTTGTAGTTTGTTGTAGTCTTAGCTTGAGTAATCTTATTTCAATTAGTGTAGTTGTTGTAGATTGTAAAATATGAGCGTATAGCTTGCTTGAGGATGAGCAGGGATTAAGTTAATGTCAGTGCCTATGTATGCCTTGAAAACATATAGTACAGGTATTTTAGAAGCTTTGGTTCAATGATGATAAACCAGGTTGATCTATCTTGAGAACACCTCTTTCTTAATGGGGTAGATCAGAGATAGGCACAATTACAATCTATAGAATTATGATCATGTTTAGTAGTATTTTTAACCAGTGAATCAAAAATATGTTTATTTTCTTGAAACACGCTACTTAGATATCATTGTTTCTGACTCTAATTTCTTGAACTTTCAATAAAATTCTTTTAAGGGTGTTGTCTATTTTAAGACAATTAGAGTTTATGATTTTTCCAAAAAGCATCATATCATTGAGATCATTACTATATCTTATATTTAACTAATTTTTCCTTAAATTTTTAATTCAAGGGTGTGTTCGGATATACTACATTATTCTCTACTTCGAATTATTATGTACCAAAAGTCTCATTACCGATGTTTATGAGCTTACATCATGACCCCAAAATAGGCATGTGATGGCATGTGTCACACCCTCCGGATAAGTAAGCTTAACCCATTTTAAAGAACACACTTTAAGAAAAAGTAATGAAAGCAGAAGTAGTAGATTAGTCTCAATTTTTATTATGAGACTCAAGTATCCAAACTATATTTTTGGTATGGATGTCATTATTACATTCCTCAAATATAGATTATGATTATAATTAATAATCTAAAGTATCATAAATATGATAAATGCATAAGATAAAACTAGGGAGATTCAAGAAGTCTTGAGATCCAGTCCATCAGACACTACCTCGATCAACCCCATGTAAATATTTAAAGTAATGCAATATACGATCTACTACTCAAACTAATGAATGTAAAGGATAAAAAAACAAGAAAAAATCAAGAAGCAAGGGTGAGTACGAAATCACGTGTACTTAGCAAGTATCATCAATAACAGACTCTAATTCAAAGTGATCCTGAAAACTACCAACACAGATACCCAGGTATTTTAAAAAACCAATAACCCTCAAAATCATAATACTTTAACCTATTATTTAAACTAACACAAAAGTCAACAGGTATAATAAATACAAGGTAGACACAGTAATCCATATGAGTCAATGTTATTCCATTTATATTTAGCAATAAGAAAAGTCATTGATGAAAATAATTTACAAATTTAATATATCATTCTTAATCAATTAAACCTATAACTAATATAGGATAAATATAGGGAAAGCATGCATATATAAGGGTTTATCCCATACTACCATAAGGTACTACCCAACTATTTCTTCGGTCAAGCCACCATCATATTCCATATCTCATAATACCTTGACCTCTAAACCAATATAAGATGAAATAACTTAACGTAATAAAATAAAATAAATGTTCAAACACAATATCACAAACAAGGTTCAATCATGATACTTACAAAAGTAATAACTCAACGACAATATCAAACTATATTAAGAATTTCAATGCAATGTAATGTAGTATTGTTGATGGGATGATGATGGATGTTTTGAAAGTTATCACATAACTTTCTGTGTAAACCTACCAAGCCTCACCGCTTTCAAGTACGATTCATGAGAAGCTCACAACCCATATAGTCATTATAATATCAATATCATGTCTCAAATCAACCTTATCGGTACATTTCTCGATATAGGCATTTTATAAGGTATCTCATTTCCTTACAAAATTCAGAATATTTTAGTGACCAATATCTCATGAATATGCATGCGTGATATGAGGAATAATACTCATAACCTATTAGTATAAATATAAAAATCCATTCAAAACATGTATAACTGAGTTCAGAATTAACTCAATATAACAATAATTTGTGATATCAGTTTCCATCTAGCAAACCAGAATAAATAGTTATGTAGTCATCAATATTATCATTTTCAACCCCTCACTCAGGCATCACTATAGTAAAAATTCAATAATGTAATTTTAAATTGAGTTACATCAAGGGTTAACTTTAAGTGTATAATTATTGATCTGTATAGAAATTTCCAGCTCTAAAACCACCAATGTGTATATAATGAAATCAGCTTTCCAATGAAACCAATTTTTCCTCAACCTGATACTCGATTTAGATGTTATGGCAATTTTAGTAAAGATAGTATAAAACCGTGATAAGCACCACATCTTAGTGAAGGAAAAATTTGTAGTTGTCTGATTCTAGTAAAACACCACGATTAGCCTGCATCGCGGAGAAGTTCTAGTTTCCGTTCGTCCTTTTCTAGTAGCTCAATGTATTTTGCCTGTATCATATCAAAATTCACAATTGGATAGACACTACGTCATGGTGGAGTGCAAAATGGACTCGTCCTTTTCCAGTGATGCAACGTGATTACGCTGTGTCGTGCCAAAGGCCAAAATGGCGTTCGTTTGATTTCCAGTGAGCCACTGCTATTGTATTGCATCACGGTTAGGCCTAAAATTGGGATTCCAATTTTGAGTTAAATTTTAAAGGGTAATTTAATCTTTTTCCAATCCCCCAAATCATGAATAAAAGAGTATTAAACCATTATAAGCCTAATTTTCTCACTTCTCATAAAATTGCTCTCAAGAAACCCTAGAGCTTCAAATCTTAATTCCCAAGAAATTTAGATTCCACCATTCTTTTTCCAAGATATCCCAAAATTCAAGATTCTCCATTCAAGAATATTAAAGAATCAATCTTCAAGAGTACAAATAGGAATGTAAAGTTCAAGCTTCTTCATCTAGTCATCAATTAAGGTATGTGGAGTTTTCAACAAGGATAATTCTTTCATCCTTGTTCCCAAAACTAGTTTTAAATTACAAGTTACATGATTTTGTATGATTACCCATGAATTTCAATTTAGGGTTCATACCTAAATCTTGCTATTTGAAGATTATGAGCTTTTAAGTGATTTAGATGGTGAATTGCACGACTATTTTCATATTTTCATGCATAGTATATAAATTTCTAGATTTAGAATTGAATTTCAATGCTTTCATTACTAAAAATGAACTTTATTATGATTAGACATGAATTTGATACTTGAGTTACTAAACCCTAGTTTGAATGTTGATATTTCAAGAATAACTATGCTTTAAGCATCCCATGACTAGTTATTTTCAGATTTTAATAAAGATTTGATCTTTTGATCTCAGCGTAGACATGGAATCCACTTTTCATTTTTAGTTACAATTTAAATTAAGAGATGTATAGTTGGTTTTCATTTTTAAACCATTAGTGGATTTCCTAAAGAATAAGCATATAAGATAAAGGGAATAGTATTAACACCGAGTTGGGGATGTTCAATGCCTCAGAATTATAAGTCTACATAGGTTCAGATTATCCAATTATTCTGATTTCTAAAGGGATGACCGATACAAATGTGATCACTTAGATTAGGTTCTACTCCTTGGAAAGAGTATGACACCTTTCCCATATGAGATTTTCCCATAAAGGAACTAGACACTATGATAGCTTAAATAGTATTTGTCGATTAGAAGAACCACCCTTTCAGAATTGTTTTTAAAAGTATTCCCAAATAGAAAAGGCTACAGAAAAGAATAATAGAATAGTTTTTAGAAACCAAGTTTAAAGGGTTACAACTTTATTCAAATATTGCTTTACAGAAATATACCAGCTATGAGATTTTAGCTTTTAGTTTCAGATATAAAAGTGAGTACTTTCTACACTTAGACAACATAATTTAAAAACAGAATACCAATGCAGCTTTTTAGAAACTAAATGTTATGATACACTAGATTTATACAACATGATTTATTACTCATTATCATGATTCTAAGTTTTCAGTTATTCAAGCTATTGTGAGTCATCTACACTTAGCATGGATTCTTCTGCAAATTTACACTACTGTTGAGATATTGTTTTACTTAT
Organism: Capsicum annuum; assembly: GCF_002878395.1. NCBI lineage: Eukaryota > Viridiplantae > Streptophyta > Magnoliopsida > Solanales > Solanaceae > Capsicum > Capsicum annuum. The sequence continues at coordinate 526,880 of NC_061122.1, read as the reverse complement.
GTATTCACCCCCATATACTCAGTACAAAGTTGAAGTACTGATCCATATATACATCTATGTTTTACATTGTCTCATAATGTAGGTTTAGGAGCTCAGTTTTAGCAACGTGAGTGATTTAGAGCATTTCTATCAGCATCTCGATAGTTGGTTAGTCCTCATAGTTTAGGGATCTAGTCATTCAGTTTTTCAGCATATTAGTATAGATGATTCTATATTTTCAGATAGTTCAAGTCAGCTGGAGGCTTATCGCAGTGACTCTCTAGTTATTAGTAGAAGGCTTTATCATACTACTAGATTTAATTCAGATTATCAGTATTAATTATATAGACTTTTGAGAAAAATATTTTTAGATATTATGTTTAGATGATTTCATCTTAGAAAAGATAGAGTTCTGTATTTTAGCTTTGATATTATGTTCATATTTCTCTATTTATGAGTATACAGATCTAGTAGAAGACTTATAGGGTTAGCTTGAGGCTACTCGTAGTCTTAAGCACTGCACGACGTCTTAAGACCCATTTTTAAGGTGTTATAAACTTGGTATTAGAGTCTAAGGTTCATAAGATTCCTCGAAAGTTAGATAAACTACTTTACATAGAGACTTGATCATGGGTGTGAAGCACACCATATTTATGTGTAAGAGGCTGGAGGATATTTTTAGGAAATCATCTCTTTCTTTCATGATCTATCGCACTTACAATGTCTCTATTTTATTTTAACTCATACTATTGCATGATAGTTGAATATGCCTCCTTGCTAAGCTAATGCACACAGAAATGATAACCAGCCACCCCAGCCCGCTGACCATCTAAATAAGAATGAATCCCATGCTAAATTGTGGACTGTCTTTTAGGCGTTAGCCCAAGTGGTGACTGCTAATGTTCAGGGAAACCATCATGTCACAGTCCTACTTTAGCAGAATAGGGATTAAGCAGCAACAAAAATTAGAGAATTCAGGAGAATGAATTCGCCTGATTCTTTGAGTAAAACATAGGTGAGGACGAAGAGCTTTACTTAGAGGAGACAAGAAAGATCACCAAGATTATGCATGTTACTAAGGAAGAGATTGTAGAGTTGGCATCCTATAAGCTGAAGGATGTGCCATTGGGTAGTTATATGAAAGAATGGTAGAGGTGAGAATGCATCTCCGATGAGTTGGCAGGTGTTTCAAGATTTATTTCTAGATAGGTTCTTTTCGTGTGAAATTAGAGAAGTTAAGGTAGATGTAATGACCCAAGACTAGCCCCTAGTCACCACACAGTGCTTACAATCCTAAGGGACCATAAGTTAACCCATGAGCTGATACCTACTGTGAAAACTGAACAATAATATCATAATTATAGAAAAATAATTGATATTGCCATAAGGTTTTAATAACTGAATCATGATTAAATCATGGATATATAAAAATAACTGACTGAATCTATTAAAATATTAATAAAGTGACATGTTAACTGATAATCTGAATAACGAATGACTAGCTGAATGTCTGAAAAGCCTCTAAACCTAACTAACTAAATATGAGTTGATTGGACAAGCCCTAACTCTGTTAACTACTAAAATAGAGATATGAAGTAAAATAAATTGTCCTCAAATGATGTGGACTCACCACTGCTACTGTACTACTGATAGCCTGAGAAGTAAAGTCTAAGTATGATCTGAGAATTGAGGATCAGCACCTATGATATGATACATCATAGCACAAAAGAAAAGTATGCGATCAGTACTTTAAATGAACTAGTATGCTAAATGAGGTAGGCCGGCATAGAAGGTTTTATGAATAGAAATACTGAAATATTTGAATATACATATAAGGCATGGAATACTGAATAGATATAATGAGAGTCTATAAATACTGGAGACACATGGAGCATGTAATACTCTATATGCATGAAAGTCAATAAATACTAGAAACACGTGGAAATTTGTAGATAATGAGTATGCATGACCAAGCATATAATATGTCTGTACAAAATCTGTAGACTGAAATTCTAGAATAACTAAAATTTGTATGTTTTGGTCAAACAACTCTATGAATAAATAACTGAACTGATACTGCAATTGAGACTATGACTGAGACTGAGGGAGGTATCATCTAACCAATATACCCCAACTGAGATAATCGGGGTCCAACGTGTAACTTCTGTTGGAAGGGTGTTAATATCATTCCACGAATACTAAAACTAGTTGTGTGGATCGACAATACTAATAAAATGTCCAAAGGACTAAGGGTGCCAAGCCTGAACTGACGAGTGACCCATGCGAGATAGTTAAGCCTAATCTGATTGGTGACTACTTATACCTATGTTGGCTATGTAGTCTTAGAGTATAGGGACTACTACTAATGAATTTGCCTATTTGATGGGTATCCATCATTCCTACACTCGCTAGGTGATAAATCCTACTCCCATCTAAAAGACACTGAAGCACTACACTATTCTGAGTTTAGCTGACTGATATTTTCCGATTTTGATAATGCTCATAGTATTTTTTGAAGGCTATTTTGTAATATATTGAAACTAGACTTAATAAGCAGCTATTATTTTTGCTTATTCTATACCCCCAGGACTCAAAACAACAATAGTAAAATGACTCTAAAACATAAAGGACAGAGCATGAAGGTTTATATTAAATCAATCACTCTTGTGGGCATTTTATCAAACACTTATAGTTCATGATTTAAAACAATCATAGGAATATCATGGAGTTTGTAGAAATAGCATGAATTCAACATACTAGTAGTAAATCATGGTTTACTTCAGTAAATAATACTATTAAAAATAAGGAGAAGCAAATAATAATAATAATAATTTCGTGGAAACATGGTAATAAATCATAATTCATAGAGATTCATGGGTGAAAACATAATTTGATATCGTAAACCTTGAAAAAAATGATAACTTCGAAATTAAATTGGGTACTTGGACTCCATGGGTGAAAGAAACCCGTGGATGAAAATCTAACATACCTTAATGGATGAATTTCTTGAAGTTCTTGGTGAATTCTTTAGGATTGGCCTTGAATTTGATAGCTAAAGTTCTTGATTAAGAGCGGATATTTTTTAATTTTTGTGGGAACAATTAAAAAATAATGAGTTAAAAATGTTTTTAGGGCTTTAAAGAACACCTGGGCTGAGTAAAACTAGGAAAAATAACTGTGTTAACCTAGATGAAATATAAATTCTTTGTCAAAATTTTCTGAATTCCTTCTCTGGCGCAACTCGATGCTATCACGTCGTGTAACTGGAAATTGACATCTGAGAAATTGCATGGTGGCGCAACGTGGTGGTATTGCGTTTCCACCTTTTTTGTGACCTGGAATATCACCGCGATGCATTGGAATCCTCGAGAGACACTGGAAACTGCCAAATTGGCCTTTGGTGCAATGCGCCAAGATCGCGCACCTTCAATGGAAAATGACAATTTCTATTTACACTAGCTCTGCGATGCGCTAAGGGTCCAAATGACAATGTTTAAAGTCTGAAACTTAAAATTGCCAAAACTTCTTACCCAATTATAGGATTTAGGGAATTTTATGTTATTAGAAAGCTAATTCAATTTCCTATGCAATGGCAGGATTTAACCTAAAAATAATAAGTGTTTAAAATTTTTTAAATATGGATTCTTATGCAACGGGATTTAGATTATGCTAAGTAAATGCGGGGTATTACAATATCTCTCCCTTAAGATCATTCATCCTCGAATAAAACTGGTTAAGCTGAGGAAGACTGCTGAACTAAGCTTACACACTGAACATGCATATCTGATGCATAGAATGCATGACTGAAATGCACGACTGACATGAAAATGATGTTCAACTGAAATTGAGCATGATTGATATAAAACTTAAGAAGATTAGCACCTTACACTTAGTCTAGATTCATAGAGAAAAGATGAGGGCACTTGGTCCACATATCTTTTTCTACTTCCCAAGTGGCTCCTTCAATAGACTGGTTCCTCCAAAGAACTTTGGCTAGTGGAACCTCTTTGTTCTTTAGTCTACTAACTTGATGATCAAGAATTTTTACTAGAACTTCCTTATAGGAAAGACTTTTTTGAATATCTATGCTTTCTAAAGGAAAAACTAAAGCCGGGTCACCAATAGACTTCTTCAACAATGAGACATGGAACACTAGGTGTACTAAGGATAGATCTGAAGGCAACTTAAGCTCGTAATGTAACTTTCCAAAATGACTAAGAATTTTGAAGGGACTGACATAGTGGGGACTGAGTTTTCTTTCTTTCCTAACCTCTTTACTCCCTTCATTAGAGAGCTTTTCAGGTACACAAAATCACCGACCACAAACTCTAGTTCCTTTCTTCTCATATTTATGTACGACTTCTGTCGGGTTTGGGCAGCCATAAGCCTCTCTCTAATTAACTGAACCTTCTCCAAGGTATCAAGTACTAAGTCAAGCCCTACTAGTATAGCCTCACCTACTTCAATCAAACAAATCGAAAATTTACATCTCCTCCTATAGAGAGCTTCAAACGGAGCTATCCGGATACTGGAATGATAGTTGTTATTATATGCCAATTCAATCAAAGAAAAGTTGTCATTCCAACTACCTTTGAAATCAACCATGCATGCTCTAAGCATATCCTCAAGAGTCTGAATGGTCCTTCCTACTTGACCTTCTGTTTGAGGATAGAAAGTTGTACTGAGATGAACTTGGGTACTAAGACCTTTTTGGAAAGATTTCCAAAAGTAAGAGGTAAATTGTGTACCTATATTTGAGATGATAGACAAGGGAACACCGTGCAACATAACCAACTCTCTAAGATAGATCTTGGTATAGTCCTCGACTGAATAAGAGGTAAGGATTGTCAAGAAATGAGTTGATTTGGTCAACCTATCTACAATAAACAAAATAGAATCATGCTGATAACGAGTATAAGGTAAACCCATAACGAAATCCATGTTCACTTCTTCCCATTTCCATGTGGGAATACTAAACTCCTCCAATGACCCACTAGGCTTCTGGTGCTCAATCTTAACCTGATCGCATGTATAGCACTTAGCTACGAATTGTGAAATATCTTTCTTCATCCTACTCTACCAATAGATCTCCCACAAATCGCATTACATCTTTGTGTCCCATGGATGAATAGATTAACGCACACCATGCACTTCTATAAGAATTCATTCCCTAAAATCATCTACACCAGGCATACATATAGCTATCTAAACCCAAAAAACTCCTGATGTCTGATGGAGAGATGGGTCTAGGCTCTTACCATCTCAGTCTTTTGAGGATCAACCCTAATACCATCACCAAAAATAATATGACCAAGGAAAGAAACTAATCTTAGATAGAATTCATACTTACTGAATTTAGCGAATAACTGATAAGTTCTAAGAGTTTGTAGCACTATTCTGAGGTGGTCTGCATGATCATTTTCGCTATGGAAGTAAACAAAAATGTCATCAATGAAAACTATGATGAACATATACAAGTACTTCTTAAACACTCAGTTCATCAACTCCATCAAGACAGCTGGGGAATTCGTGAAACCAAAGGACATGACTAGAAATTCTAAGTGACCATACCAGGTTCGGAAATCTATTTTTGAAATGTCACATTCCTTGACCCTGAGATGATGATAGCTTGATCTGAGGTCTACCTTGGAAAACTAGCTGGAACCCAAAAGTTATTCAAACAAGTCATCAATTCTTGGAAGTGGATATTTATTATTCAGTGTGACCTTATTCAATTGGCGGTAGTCAACACAAATTATGAGAGAACCATATTTCTTATGCACGAACAAAATAGGTGCGCCCTATGAAGAGAGAGTGGGTCTGATGAAACCCTTATATAGAAGATCCTTTAACTATTCTTTAAACTCTTTGAGTTTAGCTAGGGCCATTTTATATGGAGGAATAGATATGGGTTGAGTATATAGAATAAGGTCTATTCCAAAGTCAATTTCCCTATCAGGAGGAACTCTAGAAAGATCAGCAGAAAATACGTCTGAGAATTTATTTACTACTAGAACTGACTCAAGAGTTGGAGTTTCTAAATTTTAGTCTTTGACTCACACAAGATGGTAAAAATACCCCTTTAATATCATCTTTCTTTCTCTATGGTAGGAAATTAAATGACCCCTACGAGTTGTAGTACTACTATTCCATTCAAGGACTGGTTCATTTTGAAACTGAAAATGAACTATTCTGTTTGGACACTCAACTAAGGCATAGCATTAGTGGAGCCAATCCATTCTTAGAATGATGTCAATGTCTATCTTCTCTAACTCCATGAGATTAATTTAGGTAACTCTATGAAATACTATGAATTGTTAGTTTCTGTACACCTGTTTGGCTATAATGGAAATACCTACTAGAGTAGACACTGAAAAGGGCTCTGCAAGAGCTTTGGTACTAACTCTGAAATTGATGGCTATATGTGAAGTTATAAAAGAAAGAGAAGCTCCAGGGTCTAGTAAAGCATAAACATATAAGTAAAAGACCTGCAATGTACCAATAACTACGTTAGAAGAATTTGGTTAATCATGGTAGGACCGAAGAAAATATAACCTGTTTGGCTGCTGACCACTGATAGCACTAGAAGTTGCACCCAAGCTGATTTAGGAGACCGAATGGTACTGGCCCTGATGGAGTACATACCTACCTTTTTGATTAACCACCCAATACTTCCGAATCTAATGGCCTAGTTTGCCATACCCAAAATATACATCACTGCCCATCTACACTCACTCTGATGGTGTCTGCCATATTTATGACATAGAGGATTGGTATGAGAACTGCTAACACTGACCTAGTATTTAAAGCCTGGTGCCCCATCCCTATTGTTACTCTTGAATTTAGGTACAGGAACACTGGCTGAAGAGGGTGCTAGGGCTGAAGACCTTTGTTGAAACTAAGAACGGTTACCACCCTCTAACTTTGCCATACTGAAGTAAAGCTGCCTATTCTAGCTCTCTTGTTTCCTCTCTCTCTTCTTAATATTCTTCTCCTCTATATGTTGAGCAAGGAACATCAGCCTAGACAAGTCCATCTCACTAATTAGCATTGAAATCCTACACTTTTTAACGATGCTATCATAGACTCCAAACATAAATTTGCTCATCTTTGACCTGTTATCAGCAACCATATTAGGAGCATATCTAGTTAACTGAGTGAAATTGAGGGAATACTCCCCCATACTTATGCTTCCTTGCCTTAAGTTAACAAATTCTAACACATTGGCCTCTCTCAACTCCAATAGGAAGAATCTGTCTAAGAAAGTTGTGGAAAACTCTTCCCATTCTTTTTGCCCTACATCAATACTCCTATCTATCTTCCACTGCTTAAACTAAGTATAGTATATATCCTATAACTGATATTCAACCAACTCAACACTCTAACTAGATGTCACCCCATAACATCCATTACTTTTTGAACCATATGTAAGAATTCTTATGGATCCTCTTCAGACTTAGATCCTATAAAGGAAGGAGGATTTATTCATATGAAATTCCAAATTCTAGTAAAAGCAGTATTGGCCACTGGGTTTTCTAGAACAATAGCTAGCTGTTCATTTTGAGTTGCCATAGGGTTGGCTAAAGTAGTAAACATAACCTTGAATTTTGCATGAGAGACATGCTCATCAAAAGGATCCACTTGGATGGGCTGAGGGGCTGGTTAATTTCCTATTCTTCTTTCGTTTATATTAGGAGGAATGTTTTGTAAACAAAAGAGAGAAAAGTATTTGACTGAGAGTTTAACATGAGATCATGCTCACTCGCACAACATGAATATTGAAAGAAGGGAAACTTTTTCCTAAATGCTTTGCAGGCTTTCGTACATAAGTGTGGTGTGCTACACACCCATGTGCAAGACTCTACTTGACGTGACTTTCAAACTTCCTAGGACACCTTAAAACTTTAGGCTCTGATACCGAGTTTATAATGACCCGAGACTACCCCTTAGTCATCACACAATGCTTACAATCCTGAGGGACCACAAGCTAACCCATTAGCTGGTACTTGCTGTGAGCACTGAACAATAATATCATAATTATAAAAAAATAAATAATATTACCATAAGGTTTTAATAACTGAATAACAACTAGAATATGGATATATAAAAATAACTGACTAAATCTATTAAAATAATGATAAACTGACATGTCAACTGAGAATCTGAACACTGAATAACTAACTCAATATCTGAAAAGCCTCTAACACTGACTGACTAAATATGAGTTGATAGGATAGGTCCCAACTAACTCTACTAATTACTGAAATAAAGATATAAAGTAAAATAAACTGTTCTTGAGTGATGAGGACTCACCACTGCTACTATACTGCTGATATCTTGAAAAGTAAAGTCTATGTTTGATTCAGGAACTGAGCGTTAGCACCTATGATATGATATATCATAACGCAAAAAAAAAGTATGCGATCAATACTTTGAATGTACTAGTATGCTAAATAAGGTAATATGGTATGAAAGGTTTCATGAATAGAAATAATGAACTGTCTGAATATACATGAAACGCAAGGAATACTGAATAGAGATCATGAGAGTTTGAAAACACTAGAGAAATATGGAGCATGTAAATACTATATATGCATGAAAGTCTATAAATACTAAAAATGTGTGGAAATCTATAGATACCAAGGATGCATGACCAAACATATAATATGACTGTACAAAATCTGTAGATTAAAATATTAGAATAACTGAAATCTGTATACATTTTTCAAATAACTCTATGACTGAATAACTTCACTAATACTATAACTGAGATTAAGGAGGTATCATCTAACCGACATGCCCTAATCTGAGCTAATCGGGGTCCAACCTGTAACCCTAGTTGGAAGGGTGTTAATACTGTGCCACAAATACTATCACTAGATGTGTGCATCCACTATACTAATATAATGTCCAAAGAACAAAGTTTGTCAAGACTAAACTGATGGGTAACCCTTGCGAGTTAGTCATGTCTAATCTAATGTGTGACTACTTATATCCTACACTGGCTATGTAGTTTTGGGGTATAGGAACTTCTACTAACGACTCTACCTATCTTACGTGGAAATTGTCATCCCTACACTTTCTCGATGTTAAATCCTACACCCAACTGAAGAATACTGAAGCATTAGACTATTTTGCATTTAACTAACTAATATTTGACTATTTTGATAATGCTTATAGTATATTCTGAAGGCTATTCTTTAATATACTGAAACTAGATTGATTAAGCAGCTATGGTTTTGGGTATTCAATACCCCCAGAACTCAAAAAAATAATAGTAAAATGACTCTAAAACATGAAGGACAGAGCATGAAGGCTTATATTAAATCAATCACTCTTGTAGGCATTTTATCAAAAACTTATAGTTCATTGTTTAAAAAAATCATAGGAATATCATGGAGTTTATAGAAATAGCATGAATTCAACATACTAGTAGTAAATCATGGTTTAGTTCAATAAATAATACTATTAAAAACATAGGGAACAAAATAATAATAATAATAATTTCATGGAAACATGCTAATAAATAATAATTCATAGAGATTCATGGGTGAAATCTTAATTTGATGTCATAAAACTTGAAAAATATGATAACTTTGAAATTAAATTAGGTGCTTGGACTGCATGGGCATCTAAAAAATCATCATGGATGAATTTCTTGAAGTTCTTGGCGAATTCTTGAGGATTGGCCTTGAATTTGAGAGATAGCATTCTTGATGGAGGGAGGATATTCTTTAATTTTAGGGGAAGAAGTATAAAATAATGAATTAAAAATGTTTTTAGGGCTTAAAAGCACACCTGGTAGATTAAAATTAGGGAAAAAGACTGTTTTAACCTTGACAAAATATAAATTCTTCTTCTAAAATTTTCCAATTCCTTGTCTAGCACAATGCAGCACTATCACACCATGTCACTGGAAATTAATATATGGAAAATCATATGGTGGCGCGATGTGTTGGTATCACATTTCCACCTTGTTTATGACCTAGAAGATCACCGCGATGCTGTGGAATCACGGAAAGATACTAAAAACTGCCAAATATCAAATTAGCCTTTGGCGCGATGCGCCAATATCGTGCACCTTTTTTGGAAAAAGAAAATTGCTATTTACACTGGCTCTATGACATACTAAGAGTAAAAATGACAATGTCTAATGAGTGAAACTTAAAATAGCCATAAATTCTTACAAAGTTATCAAATTTGGTTGATTTTTATATCATTGGAAAGCTAATTCAATTTCCTTCGCAATGGCATGCTCTAAACTAAAAAAATAATAAGTTTTTAAAAATTTTTATGTATGAACACTCATGCAATGGTACATAGATTATGCTAAGGGAATGCAAGGTATAATAGTAGAGGAGTTAGTGAACTTGAGGCAGGGCCCGATGACAGTGAAGAATTACTTCCTTAAGTTTAATCATTTTTCTAAGTATGACCCTCATACGATGGCTGAACCTAGGGAGAATATGAGTAAGTTTGTTACTATAGTATGTGGTTTGGAAGTCAAGGAGTGTAGGACTATCATGCTTATTAGAGACATATATTTTTCTTGATTGATGATTCATGCCCAGTAGATTGAGGTAGAAAATTTAAAGGGTAGAGTGACGGGAAATAAAAAGGCTAGAACCGGGAAGTTTGAGTATGGTTAGACAAAGTTTAGAGGGGGAAATGTTCACAATTTTAGATTTATTTATCAATGTCAGTACCGTCTTCAGCTAGCTCTCCTACTCATAGATCTAGACAAGAGTAGTGGGGTAAGACTTCTATGTCCAGATCTCAGAATTATGTGAGTGGAAAGCCCAGTTATCCTCCATGTGCTAAGTGTGGTAAGAATCATCTTGGTAAGTATTTGTTGGGACAATAAGGTTGCTATGGATGTGATAATTTCGGTCATCGAATCAAAAAGTGTCCTCATGATAAGCAAGGAAATAGGGATATTCATCCCCAGACTCAGGTTACTAGCGCACCAGCTTCTCTAGGTCACCCTTTCCCTCCTTAAAGCGCATTATCTATTATCAATGGTGGTCAATTCCAGAATCAATTTTATTCTTTACTATCCCATCAAGAGTAGGAGATTTCACCAGATGTTGTTACTTATATGCTTTGTCTATTTCATCTTGATGTTTATGTGTTGCTAGACCCTAGGTCAAATTTTTCTTATGTGACCCCATATTTGCAGTAAATTTATAAATAGGTCCTAAAAAGATCACTGGGCCCTTCTTAGTTTCTACCTAAGTGGGTGAGTCAATTGTTGCCAAATAGATCTATAAAAAGTCACCTATCATTGTTCTTCATAAAATTATGTTGGCAGATTTAATAGAGTTAGATAAGGTCGGCTTTGACCTTATTCTTAGTATGGATTGGATCCATTCCTTTTATACATCCATAAATTGTTTCACCAAAGTGGTGAAGTTTCAATTTTCAAATGAGCCAGTTTTTTAGTAGGAAAGTAATTCAGTGTCTCCCAAGAGTCATTTCATATCCTATATTAAAGATTGAAAGGTAATCTCAAAAGGGTGTGTATATCATTTAGTTCGATTCAAAGACACTAAGTTTTAGAACCCAACTGTTCATTTAGTTAGTTTAGTCAATGAGTTTCCCAATATTTTCCTTAAAGATTTGCTAGGGGTACTTCTCGATAGGGATATAGAATTCGGTATGACCTTCTTCCTGAAACTCAGCCCATATCCATTCCTCCATATCATATGGCTCTAGTCGAGCTTAAAGAGTTACAAAATAAGATTAAGGACCTCTTAGATAAAGATTTCATAAGGCCTAGTAACTCTTTATGGGGTGGTCCTATCCTATTCATTTGAAAGAAAGATGATTATTTGTGAATGTGCATTGACTATTTCTCCTAGATAGACCTTAGATCCGGCTATCATCAGCTTAGAGTGAGGGAATGTGATATTCCAAAGATATCTTTAAGAACTAGTTACAGTCATTTTGAGTTTCTAGTCATGTCATTTGTTCTTACCAATGCCCCAGCAGCTTCATTGACTTGATGAACAGAGTGTTCAAACAGTATTTGGATATATTTTTCATAGTCGTTATCGCTAATACTCTTTTCTATTCTTGTAGTGAGGATGATCATGCAGACCACCTTAGAATTGTGTTGCAAACTCTCAGGGATCACTAGTTGTTCACCAAACTCAGCAAATACAATTTTGGCTAAGATCAGTATCTTTTCTTGGTTATATTATTTCGAAAGAGGGCATTAGAGTTGACCCAAAAAAAGCAAAAGAAGTAAGAAACTGGACTCTACCTATATGTCCATCAAATATCCAAAGTTTATTGGGTTTAGTTGGCTATTCTAGACACTTTGTTGAGGGTTTTTCTTCCATTGCATCCCCTATGTCTAGACTAATTCAGAAGAAAGTTAAGTTTTAGTGGTCAATTCCTATGAGAAGAGTTTTCAGGAGTTGAAGACTCGAGTCACCTTAGCCCCAATTTTAGCGCTACCTAATGGTACATATCAGATTATTATCTATTGTGATGCCTCTAGATTCGGTCTGGGATGTGTTTTGATGCATAGAGGTAAAGTTATAACCTATGCCTCTAGAAAACTTAAGCCTCACGAGAAGAACTACCCTTCCAATGACCTTGAGCTAGCAGCTGTTGTGTTTGCCTTAATGATATGGAAGCACTATCATTATGCGTTTATGGATCACAAAAGCTTGCAATATATTTTTACTCAGCGAGACTTAAATCTTCATAAGAGAAGGTGGTTACAATTGTTGAAGGATTATGATATGAGTGTGTTGTATAATCCAGTCATGGCTAATGTAGTAGCGAATTCCCTTAGTAGATTGTATATGGGGAGTGTTGCTCATATAGAGAATGACAAAAGAGAGTTAGATTGGTAAGTTCACCGTTTAGCTAGGTCGGGTGTGAGTTTTGTTGAATCAGCTGAAGGGAATGTTTGGGTCCAGAGTAGTTCAAAATCTTCTCTGGTTTTGGAAGTGAAAAATAAGCAGGATAGGGATCCTATTTTGGTCAAACTAAAGGGGTCAGCTAAAGGCCAAAAAGTAGAGGTTTTCTCCCAAGGGGGACATGGTTTGTTGATATACTAAAGTAGATTATGTGTGCCATATGTTGATAATTTGAGATAGGGGATTATGGCAGAAGTGCGTGGTACACGTTACTCCATTCATCTAGGAGCCACCAAGATGTATCGCGATTTATGGGAAGCCAATTGGTGTAGTAGTATGAAGAAAGATATAAAAAAATTTGTAGCCAAGTGTGCAATTTGTACTCAGTGGCAGATTATAGGAGTTTGGTATTCCCACTTGGAGATGGGAAGAGGTCAATATGGACTTTGTGACTGGATTACCTAATTTTCATTGTCAGCATGATTTGATTTGGGTTATAGTAGAAAGATTAACCAAATCAGCCCATTTTTAGTCGTTTCACACATCCTATATAGCTAAAGATTATGCTAAGCTGTATATCAAAGAGTTGGTTAGATTTAATGGAGTTCCCTTATCCATCATCTCAGATAAAGTTACCTTGTGTACCTCTCAGTTTGGAAAGCCTTTCAAGAGGGTCTTGGTACCAAAGTTCATCTGAATTCATCTTTTTATCCAAAGACAGAGGGTCAGGAAGAGAGGACCATTCGGACCTTAGAATATATGTTGAGGGCATGTGTTCTTAATTTCAAAGGCAATTGGGATGACCACTTGCCATTGATCGTGTTTGCCTAAAATAATAGTTATTATTTTAGTATTAAGATGGTCCCGTTTGAGGCTATTTATAGGCGGAGATATAGATCACCAATCGGTTGTTTACAAGTGGGTGAGGCCATTTTTGTTGTGCCAGATATGGTGTTTGAAGACATGGAGAAATTTTAGTTTATTCGAGAGATTTAAAGTGACTCAGAGTCATCAGAAATCTTATGAAGACGTAAGAAGGAGAAATCTTGAGTTTGAAGTAGATGATCTTGTGTATTTGAAAGTTTCACCTATAAAGGGGGTGAAGAGGTTTGGCAAAAAAGGGAAGCTTAATCCCCGGTGTGTTGGCCCCTATGGGATTTTGAGTTTTGTGGGGAAGGTAGCGTATGAGCTTGATCTTCCCACTGATTTGTCAGCAGGTCACCAAGTGTTCCATGTGTCCTTATTCAACAAGTGCATGGACGATTAAAACTGTTGTAGTCCCTATAGAAAGAACAGATATTCATAATAGCCTTTCATATAAAGAACTTTTAGTAGAAATTCTTGATCATCAAATCCGTAGACTAAGGAACAAAGAAGTTCCCTTAGTCAAAGTTTTGTAACGAAATCAGTCCGTTGAGGGTGCTACTTGGGAAGCAGAAACAAACATGCATACCAAGTATCGTCACCTCTTCTCCGCAAACTCAAACTCAGTAGAAGGTAACACTTCTCCTTAATTCAGTTCTTTTCTAGTCTCAAATTTAGCGATATAGTAATCTTCCTGAAATGCATGCACTCGTAGATTAGTTTAGTCGCTCTGTATGTCTTAGATTCAATCATGCAATTTGCTGTAGCTGTGTATGCCAGTATATAGCCTTAGTTTGTCGGTATGTTCTGTTAAATTTGTATCATTCGAGGATGAATGTTCCCAAGGGGGAGATATTGTAATACCCCGTACTTTTCTTAGATCAGTTTAACTTTTAGTGTGTCAAGGGTTAACTTCAAAACCATATAACTCTTGGTGCATATAGAATTTTCCAGCTTTAGACCCACCAATGTATATATAATTGAATCGTCTTTTCAACAATACTAATTTTGCCTCAATCCGATACTCAGTTATGAAGTGTAACACCCTGAAATTCTGGATAGAATGAAAACTGTCATTTCTATGAATAGATGATCTAAAAGCCATAAATCCGATGAAGATTTGGCATGTTAATCAATTATGTAGTGTGTGAACATATTTAATCATGAATTGAGATCATAGAGGTCCCCTAAATCAAGGACGAGTTGAAAGCTTTCCTATCATTCGATTTTGAGTTAGCGTCGAAACTTAGGTCAACTTTAATCGACCATAACCCTTTGTATATAATGAATTATAGGGCATACTATCAAACTTATGGCCATTTTAGTGTCTGAGACAGTAGCATCATCCGATAAGCGTGCAACACATGCCCTATCGCACGCACCAAAATTTTAGGTTCTATTTCCACATTTTTAAGGGGAAAATGGGTATCTTCCATCCGTTATCCAGCTGTAACACAGGATTAAACTCCCAAAACACCAAAATATGATTCTTTTCTCTCAAATTCATCAAAAACTCAACCTAGGGTTTCAAACTAAAAACCCAAATATATAAAGATTTAACCGTGGGTTTTCCTTAATTCTTCAAGATTTGGAATCCCCATTGTGAGGGCTACAAGAGGCACCCATAAATCGTACGTATAGCATCCTAAAAGCTAGAGTTCATTAAAAAGATTCTAATTTAAGGTACACATTGTTTTCCTAAAATATCATGGGCATAAAAATCATGATTTTAAGAAAAGGGTTTTGGATTTATGAATGCATTCATGTTTTAGAAGCCTTAATGATAATGTTTTTGTCTTTAGGCCTTCCCCTAAATTGATTTGAACATCTAGTATGCATGTGTTTAAGGATGAATATTCAATTGAGATAACGAATAATAAAGAATCCCTCTTCGGTTATGATGTTTTCCATCTTTCGTATGACATGAATTATTTTGAAATACATCTTGAAAAGAAAGATAAGAAATGTCTTGATTTATGATATGACTTGAGCATGACTTTTGAATTCAAAAGAGAGGGTTATGCATATTAATTCTTGTTGAATATACATATAATAAAGAGTAGCAGGGTTTTCCAAAAACACATGACCGCCATATGTTTGAAGAATCTCTGCATAGTTTTAACTTGCATTTCGGAACATGAAATCCATTATACTCTTGGTATGTTTGGGTGGTCTGAAATGTGTTTTAATAAAAAAATCACACATGATACATTATGGCTCAGTAAATAGGACTTGCAAGTCTTGGTGTGATGACACCAACTTAGATTATTCCATGGTAATTCAGAACAAAATCGAATGCAAGTTTAAAATTAGACTTTCAGATTTTGAGACTCAGAATGATGCATGTATAGAAATGGTTAAAACTGTGCATAAGTAGATGTTAGGTAGTTCCTCAAATAAGGCATGACTTCAGACAACTCATTTCCCAAAACCATGATTTACCAATCAGGGTATATTATTATATGCTAGCCTAGTGCCTTGTGGTGTATCAAACTTAGACACTCTAACCCTTGCGGCACACTTAGGTTGGGGGCTTCCCCGCCGAGTCAATGAAGGATTCCATATAGCTCATAGAATATTAGACTTGTAGGGGAGTGCCACCTAACTCAGAAGTAATACAAAAACCAGAAAACTGCATTGACAGGAAGGTTTTATGATTATCAAAAATTGCCATGTGTTTTGAATTTATATCTTTCATGATGTTTTATGACTAGATCTCAACTATTTTATATTAAAAATATATTATGTTGGATTTCTTCGCATACCAGTACAACTATATTGACCCCCTTCCCTTCCAGTTCTGAGGTACAGTCTAGGGATCCTAATAAGCAGTAGATTTCTCTAGGCAAGAGTAAAGAGTACCAGATCGTGTCTTATATATTTCAGAAGGACTATTTACTTTTACATATTTATCATTTATTATGGTTTTGGTCTACTGGGGCCTTGTCCAAGATTCAAACAAGTTTTGATGTATTATGTAGTAGATATTTCACAGACGCATAGAGATGTTGTTTTATGTTGAAAAAGCTATTCTGGTATTGTTAAAGAGATTTCAGATTTATGACCATGATTTTGTTTAGCTATGTATTTCCGCATCTTCTTTTACAGTATGAATACTGTGCATGGATACCAGATACAGAAGGGCGTCCTTGCCTTCTTGGTTTGGGATATTTGTCATGGCCAGGGCCTCGATTTGGGTCGTGACCAAAAGTTATGGTAATTTTAGTGAAAATAATAGAACACATCGATAAGGACCACATCGCAGTGAAGGAACAATTCGCAATTGTCCAATTCCAGTGAAGCACCATAATTAGCTTGCATCATAGAGTATTTTAGTCCCCATTCGTCCCTTTCCAGTATCTCAATGCAATTTACCTGTATCATTTCAAAATTCCCAATTAGACAGACACTGCGTTGTGGTGGAGTGAAAAATGGCACTCGTTCTTTTTCAGTGACGCAACGCGATAATGCCGTGTCACACCAAAGGCCAAAATGGCATTTGTCTGATTTCTACTGAGCCACCGCGATTGTACCGCATCATGGTGGGGCCCAAAATTGAGATTCCAGTTCCAAGTTAAATTTTTAAAGGACAATTTAGTCTTTTTCCAAGCACCCAAATCATGAATAATAGAGAATTAAACCAATTCTAGGCCTAATATGCTCACTTCTCATTAGATATCACTCCAAGAAACACTACAGCTTCAAATGTTAATCCCCAAGAAATCTAAATTTCACCATTTTTTTCTAAGATAACCCAAAATTAAGGACTCCCAATTCAAGAATATTCAAGAATCAATCTTCAAGAGCACAATTAGGAACCTAAAGCTCAATCTTCTTCATCTAGTCATCAATTAAGGTGTGTGGGGCTTTTAACAAGGATAATTCTTTCATTCTTATGCCCAAAACAAGTTATTAATTACAAGTTATATGATTTTGTATGATTACTAATGAATTTCACTTTAGGGTTCATACCCAAATATTTCTATTTGAAGATTATGAGTTTTTCAGTGATTTAAATGATGAATTGCATGACTATTTTTGTCTTTTCATGCGTACAGTAAAATTTCCAGATTTAGAATTGAATTTCAACGCTTTCATTATCAAGCATGAAATTTATTAGGACTAGACATGAATTTGATGTATCAGTTACTAAGCCCTTGTTTGAATGTTTGTATTTCAAGAATGACTATGCCTTAAGCATCCCATGACTATTTATTTTTAGATTTTACTAAAAATTTAATCTTTTGATCTCAGCTTAGACATGGAATCCACTTTACAGTTTTAGTGATAGTTTAAATTAACAGATATATGGTGGGTTTTCATCTTTAAACCATTATACTAGTTTTAAAGTGGATTTCCTAAAGAATGAGCATACAGATTAAAGGGAATAGTATTTATCACCGAGTTGGGTATGTTCACATGCCCCAAAACTATGAGTCAATATAGGTTTAGATTATCAAATTATTCCCATTTCTATATGGTTGAAAGATACAAATGTGATCACTTAGATTAGGTTATACTCCTTGGCAAAAGTATGACACCTTTCCCCAATGTGAGGTTCTCCCATAAGGGAACTAGACGCTGGATACTATGATAGCTCACATAATGTATATCGGATAGAAGAACCTCCTTTGAAGGATAGTTTTTAAAATAATTCTGTAATAAAAAAGACTACAGAAAATAATAATAGAAAAACTTTTAGAAACAAAGTGTAATGTCTCACAACTTTATTCAGATATTACTTTACAGAAAGATACTAGCTATGAGATTTTATATTTTAGTTTACAGATATAAATGTGAGTCCTTTATATACTTAGACAGCATGATTTAAAGACAAAATACCAGTGTAGATTTCTCAAAACTAAATGTTATGACTCACTAGATTTACACATGTTTTTCTACTCATGATTATGCTCTTTAGTTTACATTTAATCAAGCTAATATGAGTTATTTACATTTAGCATGCATTGTTTTACAAATTATGTTAATATTGAGATATTATTTTACTTATGTATTTATCCCCATATACTTAGTACAATCCAGAAGTACTGATCCACATATACGTTTATGTGCTACACTGTCTCATTATGTAGGTGCCCCTGCTCAATTTTAGCAGCGTGAGTGATTTCGAGCATCTGTATCTACATCCTGTTAGTTTTTGAGTCCTTATAGTTTAGGGACCTAGTCCTTCAGTTTTTTAGTTTATTAGTATAAAAGATTCAATATTTTCAGATAGTTCAAGTCAGCTACGGGTTTTTCCCAGTGACTCTCTTTTTATTAGTAGTAGAGGCTTTGCAGACTGCTAGATTTAATTAAAATTTTCAATATTAATTGTCCAGAATTTTGAGACAAATACTTTCAAATATTATGTTTAGATAATTTTAGCTTAGAATAGACAGAGTTTCACATTTTAGCTTTGATATTATATTCATATTTCTCTATTTATGAATATCCAGATCTAGTAGAAGGTTTTACAGTGTTAGCTGAGGCTACTTATAGTCTTGACCACCGTGTGATATCTCGAGACCCATTTTTGAGGAGTTACAAATAAAGACATATAATGAAAAGTCAAGTCCTCACTCAAACAACACAATACCTAATAGGGAGTTTAATGCAAAAAAAAGTGATCAATAACATCACTTTAAGCCCTTATGCACTTGTCATAGTAATATATCCTCTTAAATCAAAAGAAATATACATATAAGCCCCCATTCAGTCCCATGATCATAAATAATTAATCACATCCTTAATTATATGCACACAAGACCCACATGGGGAACACAAAACAAACCATAATTCACGGAACAGTTAATCATGAAACTATCCAAACCTAGCTTGTTCCAATAATTAAGCCTTATCAACTATAAGTATCCTCTAGAACCTCAATCAGTTCATTAATAATGACAATAATAACATAATTACACCTCGTAGTGTGGCTATAAACAATAATCATCACAACAAAGATAATAAAATTCAAGCTTTAAAATATGAATTCAACAATCACTAGGTTATATATCTATATTCTAGTCAAATGATATTTACAAGTAGTAATACTAACTGATCAAGATAATGATCTAACTACAATCCATCAAAGACTCTGGTATTGACGGAGATGCTCATCATTTCAACTAAGAGGGACCCCAGTCCTATGTGGTTTTAACACCTTAGGAAAAGTAGAATTTATTTGATACTTTGAGTAAGTATAACTTCTAGTCTATAGAGAGTGATGTGGTACATATAGTTCAAGAAGAATTATATTGTAGCATCTCAAAAAAAAATCTAATTAATACTGTAGAAGAGTATGACATTAACTTTATGAAGAGTAGTGTACGTATAATTATTTATCTCAATTTGATGACTATTGGAATAAAATAGTAAGTTATTCCTCTATATATTTTCTTTTTATATATTTGTTATTAATATTGGGAAAATGTGAGGGGCCACCTTTTAATTATTTCCCTAATTAGTATTAAGTGAAAAAGGAGGAGAGTACTCATTGCTATTCACTGAATTTTCTAGAAAACAAGAAAAATGATATTCCTGCATTTCTTTCTTCTTTTTCTCTCCTTTCAACAAGAGAATTAACCTAACTTATCAAGAAGGTAGTATAAATGGAGAAGGGATACCTACGTCTTACGGATCGTAAGCTAAATGATTTTATGGAAAGCTCAAAGGATTTCAAGAATTATTTTATAGTATCTATAGTTAAACTTTGAACTCCAATAGGTACATTTCTTATCCTATTTTTGAATATGGATGTAGATAAGCGTTTTGGATATTTGATTAAAAAAAAATTTATACAAGTCTTTTTCTAAAATTCTCTTTCTAAAAATTCTCACTCTAGGCAGTTACAACTGGTAGTTACCAACTTTACAACTGATACCATGTCTTCTTAGCCGCCAATGGGGCTTCTCCAACCTTCAAAGTTATATATGTATCCGGTCCCTACAGAAATCTTCACCCACTCATATGACACACACCTCTCAGCCTATACTTCAATTGGATGGTCACTTAGCTCTAATTTTGGAAAGTCAATTACGATGGTCTCAGGCGATCATCAACAAAGCTCAATAGGAATTGCAAGACAAGATAGGGGAGGTAACAATAAATACTACACCAGTGATCTATCTAAAGCATAGTCAACCAGATCTAGCACCAACACCAAAGTTACATACGATTCCTGTATAATCGACTACAGTCCATTCACACTCTATTCTGAATCAACCAGTATCTAATGATGGAGGTAAGATTCATGTTCATCAAACATCTGATGAGATACCTACTATAGTAGAAACCCTGGTTTCGCCCAATGGGGGAATGGTGTGGCTATTCCGATGTCTAATCCATGGAATGAAGCCACTATACCTATTGGATCTTAAGGCACTACTTGTGTTTGGACCAAACCTAGTTATGTAAAATAACCCTATATACCTAGGGTCACTTATTCCTTGGCCATGAAACTATGGGAATAAGAGTTGATAAAAGCTGAGTGTATCCAAATTGAACCACCATGAAGAACAACCAAACAAGGACTTCTAGTGGTTGTATTTAGGTCTGAGGACTTCAAAATAAAACTAGCAAAGAGATATTGATTTACATTAATTGGGAAATTTGATAACAACATGCCCAAAATGGAGGTGATTAGGAGACAATTTATTCTTCAAATAGAACTAAAAGGGAAAGTTAAACTTACACATTTCAATTCTAGGAATGTATGTATTGACCTGGACAATGAGCATGATCACTCAACAAGTTTGTCTAAGGAAAGATATTTATCCATGGACAACTGATGAGAATTCAATTGTGGACACCTACCTTTAATCCTAATGAAGAAAATCCCTTAGTTACTGTATGGGTTAGCCTACCTGAGCTCCCCTAGCACTGCTACTATATGGAGGTAGTGGCACCTCTCTTATCTTCTATTAACAAGGTGTTGTTTCTATATTTGGAAACTTATAAGAAAATCAGGGGTAGTGTGGATAAGTTTCAGTTGAAAATTGACCTCACCAATCTTAGATCCCAGCATATTTAGTTGGGCTATGATGATGATAAGCATGGTGTAGGCAGGGGGCAAACCATTTTATATGATGGGAGTGCAAAATATTACTTTTATTGCAAGCACCAAGGTCATGCTGCAAGATCTTGTGCTATCAAAGTCAAAGACGAGGAGGAAAGGCAAAAGTTACTTGAAGATAACCAGAGTGATGGACCTAAGAAAGAAACTTCAATATGCCAAAGAATACAGAATCCATTTGGCACAGTGCAATAACAAAATACAAGTAAAGGCAAAGCACCTATCAATGAATGGCAGAACTAAAAGAGAAAGACTAAAGACAACCAAAGACTTGTATTCAAACCAAGGTCTCCAAATAAGTACAAAGGTTTCCAGATAGATACTTCTTCTCCATCCATATTAAATGATTTTACAGCCCTACAGCAGGAGAATAAGAACACTAGTGCTTACCCAGGAAATACTAAAAGAAATCCCAAGCCAAGTTCAAGGCAGATAGAGGACTCTGATAGTGAAAAACATGAGGATCATTAAATGATTGATGTATCTGGACCTTTATCTGATCAGCTAAATAGACTAGAGGGTACTAATCAACATAGAATAGATAGGATAATTTTTACAGAGATGAAAATGAATGAGCTTATGGATATTGACCAACTACAAAATATTACGATGCAGGATGAGGGAATGAATTTTGGTGTGAAACCCATAAAAACACTACAAGAGGTTTCCCCTAGCTTGCAGGAGAAAGTGGAATACTGTTGAAAATGCTAACTTGGGTCAGCTGGGGAATAGTGTTGAAAATTGGATTGATGTATTTAATCTAGGAGATCAAGAGGAGTTTGTGAAATACGTAAATCACATTGCTAGCTAGCATGGATTATCTCCTAGTGGGTCCTCAATTAATTCAGGGAAAGGAGGTAAGCACACTATACCTAACCCACATGGACACACAGCTAGACCTTTCACCAGGTCTTATTCGAATAAAATAGTCCAATGATTAGTCATCTTTTTTGGAATGCAAGGGGTATATTTAACCAAGGTGTTTAGGAAAAACTCCAAAAACTTATAAATATTCATCATATCTCTTTGATTGCTATATTGGAACCATTCTCCAACAATATACAGCTTGAAGTAGCAAAAAGGAAACTTAAGATGGAACATGCTTGTGGTAATTATAATGGAACGATTTGGCTCTTTTAGTCTCTGGATTTCTCTTGTGATATAAATATTAATGAAGAACAACAAATTTCTTGCACAATTTCACACTTTATTTTCTCTTAAACATATCTTTTGACCTTTATTTATGCCAGTTATAGAGACACATTAAGAAGACCTTATGGAACAAGATAGTATAACTTTTAGTTTTAACTCTTCCTTAGTTTATAGTTGGAGACTTCAATGTTATTACTAAAGTATGTGAGAAGTTAGGGAGCATCCCTTATGAAATAAGGAAAAGTTTTGAGTTTCTGAGGGTGATTGAGGCTTGTGGGCTAACTGATTTGGGGTTTTATGGACCCAAGTTTACTTGGTCTAACTTGAGAGGTGTGCAGTTTAGAATATGGAAACGACTGGATAGAGCAATGGTGCTAGATACTTGGTTGAAAAATATGCCATTGACCACCATTACTCACTTTTATTCTATGGGATCTAATCATTGTCCTTTGCTTCTAGAGATGCATGACAAGGTGGAGGCACATGCCAAATATTTCAAATTTCTGGATTTTTGGGTAGAGCATCCCACATTCCTTAATACTGTGGAGACCTGCTGGCAAAGGTATTGTGCAGGCACTCTTATGTAGAGATTTTAACAGCAACTAAAGAGATTAACTTACACTCTTAGTCAATGGTCTAAAGATGTATATGGGGATATAAATGCCAATGTTAAAATCCATGAAGAAAAGGCCAAGGTAGCTGAGGAAAAATTTATCCTGAATGGTATTGATGAAAATAGGATAGAATTTCACAAAACACAGGTTGAATATGTCAGATATCACAAGGTGGAGGATGCTATTATATGGAAGAAAGCTCAACTACAATTGTTTAAATATGTTGATGCTAATTCAATTTATTTCCATGCCTTCATTAGAGGAAGAGGAAGAAGGATATTCATGCACAAAGTCAAGAATGAGGAAGGGGTATGGTGGCAAGGGGATGATGACATAGCTGCATCTACAATTACACATTTCAAGGGTGTCTTTACTGGGATAACAGATTATGTACCTGAACAGATACTAGAAAATATCCCTAAATTGATTTTTTGATGAAAAAAATGATAGATTATAGGCTATTCCTACTTTGGAAGAGGTAAAGAAGATGGTTTTCTCCAAGAGCATCCACTCAGCAGCAAGTCCAGATGGTATGAATGGTAAATTCTTTCAATCCTACTGGAGTATTACTGGTATGGACCTTCTCCAAGTGGTGATTTCCTTTTTTTGCGTTCATGATATGCCAAAGTACTTTACTAATGCTTGATTCTTCAACCAAAAGTGTCTCAACCCAGAAAACTATCTGATTACGGGCCAATCAATTTGAGTAACTTTACAAAAACAATCATTTCTAAACTTATCTACCACAGATAAGCTCCAATTCTTTCCAGTCATATCTCAATAAAACAATCAGGTTTTGTGAGAGGAAGGAGCATTGCTGAAAACATAATACTTTCTTAGGAAATCATCTGTGGAATTAAGAAACCAGTTTTTAGTGGAAATATGGTGATTAAATTAGACATGACCAAGGCAAGTGATAGGGTGTCTTGGTCATGCACTTGTCTGGTATTAAGAAGATTTGGATTTAGTGAAACAATTATTGTCATGATTTGGAGGAATTTGTTAAACAACTGGTATTCAATTTTGGTTAATAGTACTAGACATGGGTTTTTCCACTCTACAAAGGGTCTAAAGTAGGGTGACCCACTATCACCTACTTTATTCACTCTAGGGGCTGAATTATCTTCAAGAACCCTCAACAACTTAAACCATCACCCTCACTACTATGGATTTAATATGTATTGGACTGGTCCTCAAATTATCTATCTTAGTTTTGCAGATGATATCATCATCTTTACTATTTAAAGAAGGAAACCCCTTAGATTGGTGGTGCAGATTTTGGCTTCTTATGAAATAATTTTTGGCTAATTGATCAACAAGAACAAGAGTCATTTCTTGCTGTCAGATCAAGCTTTTCCCTCGACAGTCTTAAGTATTAAAGAAGAAACATGTTTTTAGCAGTAACATAGCCCTATTACTTACCTTAGATGCCCCATTTATATAGAAAGTCAAAGAATCAGTCACTATGTTGGTCTAGTTAGCAATGTATCTTCTAGAATTACAGGATGACATTTTAAATTGCTAAGCTATTGTGGCCGAATGGTAGTGATTAAACATATCTTGCAATATATGCCCATCCACATCCTCTCTACTTGCATCCCTCAATGGGACTCTTGGAAACATTTTGGTTTCATAATTACAGAAGGTGGAATTGGAGTAATACATGTTCCAGATACATGTAAGACTCTGCAGATGAAGCACTGGTGATTTTCAAAAGCAGCCATACTATTTGGGGGGAATTTCTTACTAGCCAAATATTACAATGGAGTGAATGCAATAGCCAGGAAAAAGTGTGCACGTAAATGCTTGATATGGAAAGAAATGATGGATAACAAAAAGGAAGATGAGCAACATATCTTCTGGAGGATTAGATCAGGCACATGTTACTTTTAGTGGGATAAGTGGTCTGGCCTTGGAACCTTTCAGAATAGCAGAATTGATGGTGTAAGGTCCAGTAATATTAAAGTAGATGAATTTTTTAATTGAAGCGAATGGAATATTTAAAATTTAGCTTCTGTATTTCCCTCTGCACTGCTGAAGTTTATCCTCAAAGTTCATGTCCAGTTTTAGGAAGGATCTCTAAACTTCCCATTATGGAGTACAACTCCAAATGGTGAATTCAGTTTCACATCTGTTTGGGGAGTGATTAGAGAGAATAGCGATCTATCACTAATACACAGTCATATATAGAATAGATAAATTCCATTCAAATATTCCTTCCTTACATGGAGAGTGCTGAGAAGGAAGTTACCAACAAATGAAAGGATAAGTCAATTTGGCATGGCTCCTATCAAGTGTGTATGTTGCTCTAATTCTAGATGGGAAATTATCCCTCATACCTTTGTTGAGAGTCCATTTGTAAGATAAATATGGAGGTATTTCTCCTCAACAATGGGGATTATCCATGCTCTTGAACCACTCATGAACCTGCTGCTGAAGTGGTGGACAACTAGAGCTTTCAATAGAGCACATAGGTTGGTATTACAAGTTCTTCAAGTTATCATATTCTGGAACTTGTGAAAGAACATATGTGCTATTAAATATGGAGAAAATAAGCCTCAATTAGCCAGAGTTAAGTTCCTGATTTACAAAGACATTTAACTTTTGCTATACAATGCCTTCTCCTATATCTCCTGACCTTCTAGATGGATTAATCTACTAGCTTATATGGGTTGAAAACAATGAAATTGAGTTGATTAAAGTAACCATGATGTATCGATTTGGTGTATATTCCTAATCCTATATTTATGCATGCAATGTATTTGATAAAATGCCTAAGAGAATAAGAATTACGAATTGCAACTCAATTGTTACCAAATTGATAAATCTATGCTTTACCCTTATGTTCAAAAATTCTCCTATGTTATTGTTATGCATTGTAATAGTTTGATAGAATGCTGATGAGATTAGAAGTATGAAATTATGGCATATTTATATGCATTCCTATTCATGTATAAAATTATGATTATCAAGTGCCTTATGAAATTCCCCAGTGATTGTATTATGAGTTGTTGACTATGGTCATGTGTTTCAAGAAGTTTCATGTCTTGTCAGTTTCATGCTACCCAGTCCTGAGGGTACTTGTACCCAATAATTTTTCTATGTTCCTAGTTCCAGTATCAGTTCTCATGATACTCTCAGTCAAGCCATGATCAGTAGAACTCAATCAGTCACATGACTCTGGAAAACTCAGTAAATTCAGTATCAATCCAGTTCAATTCAATACTCAGTAATATCAGTAGTCTCAGTCAGTTATCAAGTGTCAGTAGTATTTTGTCAATCAACAAAACTTAGTGAGCTCAGTCCAATTTAGTTCAGTATAATCAGTTCAGTGTCTATTCAGGTGTGAGGTTGATTCAACATCGAGTGAACCCACAAATGGGAACACACACTATTAGTATAGGGTGTGATTCTTAGAAGAAATCCTTGCATTTTAGAACTATTTAGTCAGTATAGTTGAGACATAAACACTAATAGTTGAGGGTTGATAAGGTGGATTAACACAGTCAGATGAGGGTTCCATTATTATCATATGGGGACACTGCCAGATAAGGGTTACTCACAACTTATCCTTACCAGTGGCGCAGTATTGACACCCTTTCAATTGGGGTTATGGATTGGACCCCAACTTAGCTATTTTATCTTATTTAGAGCATGTAGGTTAGATGAGTTCTCCCACAATATTATTTATATATATAGTCTCAGTCTCAGTAATAGAAGTCATATAGTTCTATAGATTTTAGGACTGCCATATACAGTCACCCATCTTATTATGGAACTCATCTAGTTCCATCAGAATTAGGACTGTCAGACTTAGTCACCCAATAATTAGTATATCAGTTATGAGAAATCCATCTTAGCAGCATTCAGATTCATTATTACATGTTATCATGATCTTAGTTACAGTTCATGTATTCATGCATGTATTCTCACGTAGTCATGTTCATTTCATTCATTCAATTATAGTGCATGCATATGAACCCTTGAATTCATCCTACCTCACTTTGCATAACATTACATTCTCATGTACTGACACATACTTTTCTCTTATGCTATTATGTTTTATACGATAGGTTCGAACGCTCAGGTTCATGATCGTACATAGGTGTTCAAATATTAGGAGTCAGAGTCAGTGGTGAATCCTCATATTTTGAGGACGTGACTAGTTCATTATTTTATTATTTCAGCAGTTTGGAGTTAGTTGGGGACATGTCCCATCAACTCCTTATTTAGACAGTTTTGTGTTAGAGGCTTTTAGACTATAGCATATTTAGATGGTTTATTTCAGTTTTGGGAATTTTTACACCTCATTCAACATTGTTTATCAGTTATTATTTCATTATTGAACCTTATGGCATTTTGGCCCATTGGTTTCACATTATTCAGTATTATTATAGAGTTATTGCAAGAAGGTCCCAGCCATGGGTTAGCTATAGGCTCTTCGAAATTATTAGCATCATGTAGCATCTACAGCACCAGGCACAGGGTGTTACAAGAGTATAGAGATGAAATACTATAGGTTAAAGGATGCTGCTTAAGTTTGGGAAACTATGTGGAAGGATGGTAGGGGTGAGGTATAACTCCTATAAGTTGACTGGTGTTTTAGAGTACTTTTTTGGATAGGTTCTTTCCTTATGAGATGAGGAAGGCTAAAGTTCTATACCTCATATTTACCTAGCTCAGTTTAATTCTCAGTATAAGAGTATTCCTATATAATATTTTACAAATACTTAGAATTGTTTTTTTTGTAGATCTTACCATTGCATAGGAAATTTAGTCTGCTTTCCAATGATATAAAATTTACCCAAATCTGATACCCGTGTGAAGAGTTATAGCATTTTTAGTAAAACACTGTGCCACTTGGTACTTCACCGCATCGCGCTAAGGGCTCAAATGACAATTGTCATTTTTTAGTATGCCATTGCGATCCCATCGCGCTGCACCAAGGGCCATTTTCCTAATTGTCAAATTCCAGTAGGCTCCGTGATGGTTCTGTGTCGCGACAAGAGCAAATTTCCCAGTTTTCCATTTTTACACAGTGCCAGCCATATTCCTGTAGCTCACCTCGATGTCACCGCAGGCCAAAAACGGGTATCTTGTGACAAAATTTTTAATTATTTGCATGGGTAATTTGGTATTTTCCATAGACCTAGTCAGCTAAACACGAGATTAATGCCCTAAATAACCTATTATATCATTATTTAATCACTTTCTTTCATGATTAAAATTATTCTATCTAAAAAGGGCAAAACCCTAGCCTCAAGAATAAAGAACAAATCCCAATAAATCCTTCAAGAACAAATCCCAATAAATCCTTCAAGAACCCTCAATAATTAATCTTCTTAGGTATATTAGGTGTTTATCTGTAGGTTTTTTAACCTATAGAGTCCTAGAACCCCTTTTTAAAACTACAAGCTTATTGATTCATGATTTACATGCTTAAATGGGATTGTATTCATGTTCATGACATTAATTGAGTTTCAATCCCTGATTAATTGTAAGTTCCATGAAATTGAAATAGCATGTCTATTAAATTGTGTAATTCCCATGTTATAACCCTTGAAAATGCAAGTTTGAGCATTGTAGTTACAATATTTATATGTTGTCCATGATTATATACATTAAGTTGTGCTCCCCAAGTGTTTGATAGAATGTCCATGTGAATTAAATGGTGAAATCATGACATGCTAGAATATGTACAAGTTTATGCCCTACAAGTGTTTGATAAAATGTCTCTTTAAATGAATTGTGAATAAGTGGACATTGTTATGTTTTTCAATATCATGCTATGCTTTACTTTCTATATTATAGAGTCTTGGGGGTATTCAATACCCAAAAATCAAGCTGGTTACCTAGAGCTGTAGTAGTTACTGAATAGTCTTGGTAATGCCAAGATCAGTAGTACTCAGTCAGTTATAGAACTCAGTGAAACTCAGTATCTGTCCAGTTCAGCTTAGTATAATCATCAGTGTCTTCAGTTGGGTGTAGGATTCAACACTTAGCAAACCCAAGAATGGGGAATCACCTGCCAGTAAAGGGTGTGATGCTTAGAAGCAGTCCTTGCATTCAAGAACTATGTAGCCAGCATAAATTGAGACATAAATCTGCTAGTTGAGGGTTAATGAGGTGTTTTAACTTGCCAATTAAGGGCACTACTATTCTCATTCTGGGCACCTACCAAATGATGGTGACTCTTCAATAATCTTTACTTTTGGCATGATACCGACACCCTTCCAACTGGGGTTATGGGTTGGACTCCATTTATCTTATTTGGGGTATGTCGATTAGATGATTACCTCCCACAGTTTCATTTTTAGTCTCAATGTAGAACTAAGTTTTGTAGAATCAGTACTTCCAGACACAATCACTCAATATCAGTAATTTAGTTATCAGTAATCTCAAATATCAGTTA
>NC_061122.1:454755-493913 GCF_002878395.1 Capsicum annuum | reverse complement strand
CATAAAACTGATTCTAGAACTGACCAGCACCGGTACTAGATGATGCGCCCTGTGTAGGAACTGGGCTAGCTGGCTAGACTTCTATATTAGTAACTTGATTTAGAGGATGAGAATATCCACCTCCATGCTTAGAATACAAACACTCCTTGATCTTATGGCCCACCTGTCCACAATAATATCGACCCCCTTTGCCCATCAAACACTCACTAGGATGACTTCTACCACACTTTCCACATGTTGGCTAATTGTGTCTCTCGACTATACTATTCTGAGATCTAGTATTCAAAGTCCTACCCCATTATTACTGTCTGGTGCTAGTTGCAGAGGCACTAACTAAAGATGTCATAGCCACTGATGAATGACCCTAAAACTGTGAATAGTTTCCTCCTCTAGACCTTCGCCGACAATACTCAAACTGTCTAGTCCTAGGAATCTTGTTTCTCTTCTCCCCTTTACTTCAACTTTTATGACTCAATATATTGAGAATGAGTCATCAACAAAGCAATATATATATCTCAAATCAGCATGGTAGACCTACATACCTTGACCATAAAATCATACACCCAGTAACAAACTTACTCATACGATCTCTAGAGTCAGATAACAACTCTAGGGAATATTTAGCTAATTGGGTAAACATAAGGTAGCACTTTTATGCTATCATAGATCCATGTCTCATGTTCATGAACTCCTTTACTTTTATAATGCCCCAAGTCTGTAACCTGAATGACACACGGTGCTTATAACCCCGAAGGACCACAAGCTTACTTATGACTGGTACCTGCTGTGAGTACTGAATGATAATACTAAAATAATGCAGAAAATAGGCTAAAATGCCGTAAAGTTTATAATCTGAATACTGATAAAGAATAAAAACTGTAATATCATCTGAAAACTAAAATATTGTCTAAACTAGTCTAGTCTAAAGAGCCTTTAATTGATCTGTCTGAAAGTGGAGTTGATGGGACAATCCCCCAACTAACTCCGACTACTAAAATATTGAAGTTACTAAAATACTAAAATATAAGCATATCATCGATAGATGAAGATTCCCTATTGAATCTGTTGTTGCTAACTGAATCTGTCTAAGTATGGTCAGGAACCTAAGCGTTCGAACATATGATATGAGACATAATAGCGCAAAGAGAAAGTATGCATCAGTACATGGAATGTACTATTATGCTAGATAAGGTAAAGTTGAATGCAAGGGTTCATATGCATAAACAGTAATTGACTGAACGATTTGGAATAACTGAATAAGAGTACATACTTGGAC
Source organism: Capsicum annuum (assembly GCF_002878395.1). Classification (NCBI taxonomy): domain Eukaryota; kingdom Viridiplantae; phylum Streptophyta; class Magnoliopsida; order Solanales; family Solanaceae; genus Capsicum; species Capsicum annuum. The sequence continues at coordinate 492,637 of NC_061122.1, read as the reverse complement.
ATACCCCATTATCCCAAAAAAGAATCTAAGTAACTAAAATAACTACATAAAAAATCTTTAATCATCATAACTTGTCCCTTAAACTATGAAGAATCACCATCTATCTGAATGTAGGAAATGGTGTCGCGCTTAATCGTGCTGCTAAGGACGATCACCAAAACCTACATTATGAAATAATGTACCATATAGACATATATGTGGTCATTACTTCTAGAATGTACAAAATATATGAGGGTGAATTCGTAAGTAAAATTTGATCAATGCATAATATTAAAATATACATGCTAACTGTAAGTACACTCAGTAAGAAGCTGAAATAAATTAAAGACCGAGATATGTTAAAACATGAAAAACAAGCATAGTCTAATAAGTTAGGTGATTTACTACACTTAGCTTTTGAAAACAATATTTTCTATGGGAGATTCTCATAATCGACATAAACCATGTGAGGTAGCATAAAGTCTAGCATCTACCCATGTTGAGGAGGGATGTTCTACCCTTGCCATCAGAATAGAGCTTAAATTGAACTGGTTTGATTACTAATTAAGCCCATATTGGGAAAGGAGGACACTCTCTAGTGGAGTCCCTAAACCTATTGTGGCACGTAGTTTTTGAGAAATAGGATGTGCGGACCCATATTCCTCTCTTGGAGCTAAATACTACTTTCAATATATATATATATATTGTATTCTTATACCGATGAAAGTCACCTTAAAATAAGAACATGGATTTATAATCTGAAAGCCAATCCTCTAGAATAAAGATTATCCTTTTTCAAACTCCACATACCTGAATTTAGTAAATGTCTTAAAGGAAACTTGAATTAGAGCCCTGGGGGTTAAACTTTGGAAAGAAACCCTACTTCTTTTATCTTGAGAGTGAAGAGAAAATAAGCATTGAAAACTGACTAATAACGGGTAAAAATGCTTATGGAATGACTTAAGTTGGGTGGGAGGAATTTGAGGTGAGGAAAAGACCAAAATACCACCAAGGAAACTTACAAATATTTGTAGGAATTTCTCAGTTGAAAACTAAGTGGACAGCTCCTATCAGTTTGTTGATAGTTCATCAACATAGTTGTCAATCTCTAGCTAGATTAGGATATTTTTCGATTATGGTTGACGAATCAGTTGATAGCTTGTCAACTACTGATATATCATCAACTTAGTTATCAATATCCAAATTATTTAAGGTATTTTCTAGTGAAGGTTGATGACTAAGTTAATTACTCATCGACTCAAGTATTCAGCCTCTAGTAGATAGACACTCCTAGGTAAAATAAGTATTACTTTCTACTCTGATATCAGATTAAGGTGAAATCAGATGTGTTGGAAAAATGACTAGATGATCTTTCATTTCTTGTTTCTTGACCTCCAAAACTCTATTTATTCTAAAATTTACACTTGTTTGAAGTTGACCCTTAAAGAATCAAATGCTAAAACTCAAACAATACAAAAGTTCTTAACTCAACCTTGCTCTAAGTGCTTCCTATGGATATAATCACATTAAAGACACTTTACTCACAGGGTGAATGGTCATGAAACTTAATTATAATTTGACATAATTGATTTGGATACTTTAATGTATGATGAATAGTTTAATACTTTTCTACAAACTTATTGGGAATTACAGGTGATGAGCTTTTGTGCTGGTAATGTAAAGATAATAGTGTAAATATGTTGAATGAAGAAAGCATGTGCCTTATAAACATGTCATTTGTTGTGGTTTGTTGTAGTCATAGCTTGAGTAATCTATTTTAATTAGTGTAGTTATTATAGATTCTAAAACAATGTATAGCTTGCTCGAGGATGAGCAGGGATTAAGTTCATGTCAGTGCCTATGTATGCCTTGAAAACATGTAGTCCAGGAATCTTAGAAGCTTTGGTTTAATGATGATAAACCAGGTTGATCTATCCTGAGAACACCTCTTTCTTACTGGGGCGGATCATAGATGGGCACTATTACAATCTATAGCATTATGATCATGTTTAGTAGCTTTTTTAACCAATGGATCAAAAATATGTTTCTTTTCTAGAAACACGCCACTTAGATACCGTTGTTCCTGACTCTAATTTCTTGAACTTTCTCTAAAATCTTTTAAGGGTTTTGTCTATTTTAAGACAATTAGTGTTTATGATTTTTCCAAAAAGCATCATATCATTAAGATTATTACTATATCTTATATTTATCTTATTTTTACTTAAACTTTTAATTCAAGGGTGTGTTTGGATGTCCTACATTATTCTCTCCTTTGAATTATTAAGTACCAAAAGTCTCATCACCAATGTTTATGAGCTTACATCATGACCCAAAAATAGGCATGTGATGACACGTGTCACACCCTCCGAATGAGTAAGCTTAACCCATTTCAAAGATTACACTTTAAGAAAAAGTAATGAAAGCAGAAACAACAGATTAGTCTCAATTTATATAACGAGACTCAACTCTCCAAAGTACATCTCTGGTCTGGTTGTCATTATTATAATCCTCTAATACATATTATGAGTATAATTAATAATCTAAAGTATCATAAATATAATAAATGCATAAGATAAAATTAGAGAGATTCAAGAAGTCCTGAAGGTCTAGTCCATCATCCACTATCTTGATCTACCCCATGTCAATATTAAAAGTAATGCAATCTATGATCTACTACTCAAACCAGTGCCTTCAAAGGATGAAAAAAAATAGAGAAGCAAGGGTGAGTACGAAATCACGTGTACTTAGCAAGCATCATCGTTAACAGAATCTAATTCAAAGTGATCATGAAAACTACCAACCCAGCTACCCAGGTATTTCGAACAACCTATAACCATCAAAATCATAATACTTTATCCTATTATTTAACCTAACACAAAAGTTAGTAGGTGTAACAAATACAAGGTAGACACAGTAATCCATGTGAGTCAATGCTATTCCATTTATATTCAACAATAAGAAAAGTGATTGATAAAAATAACTTACAAATGTAATATATCATTCTTAAACAATTAAACCAATAATTAATATAGGATAAATATAGGGAATGTGTGCATATATACGGGTTTATCCCACAATACCATAAGGTACTACCCAACTATTTCTTTAGTCAAGCCACCTTCATATCCTATATCTCATAATACCTTGACCTCCAAACCAATATAAGATGAGATAACTTAAAGTAATAAAATAAGGTTCAATCATGATAATTACAAAAGTAAGAACTCAACGATAATACCAAAACTATATTAAGAATGGAAATGCAATGTAATGTAGTAATGATGATGGGATGATGATGAATGTTTTGAAAGGTATCACATAAATTTCTGTGTAAACCTACCAAGCCTCACCGCTTTCAAGTGTTAGTCATGAGAAGATCACAACCCATATAGTCATTATAATCTCAATATCATGTCTCAAATCAACCTTATCTGCATATTTCTCGGTATAGGCATTTTATAAGGTGTCTTAATTTCTTACAAAATTTAGAATGTTTTAGTAACCAGTATCTCATGAATATGCATGCGTGATATGAGTAAGTAATACTCACAAACTATTAGTATGACGATCAAAATCCATTGAACACATGCGTAAGTGAGTTCAGAATCAACTCAATATAACAATAATTTGTGATATCAGTTTCCATCTGGAAAACCAGAATAAATAGTCATGTAGTCATCAATTTTATCTTATTCAACCCTCAGTTGGGCATCACTATAATAAACATGCAATAATGTAACCCCCCATAATTTTCTTAGCTCGGTTTAGATCTTAGTTTGTTAATGGTTAATTTCAACAGTGTATAACCCTAGACCCACCAATGTGAAGATAATAGAATCAGCTTTCCAATGAAACCAATTTTTCCTCAATCTAACAGTCGATTAAGAAGTTATGGTGATCTTAATGAAGATAGTAGAACACCATGATAAGTACCGCATCGCAGTGAAGGAAAAATTTGCAGTTGTTCGATTCTAGTAAAGCACCATGATTAGCCTGCATCGCGAAGAAGTTCTAGTTTTTGTTCATCCCTTTCCAGTAGCTTAATGTATTTTGTCGGTATTGAATCAAAATTCACAATTGGATAGACACTGTTTCGTTGTGGAGTGCAAAATGGACTCTTCCATTTCCAGTGATGCAACGTGATTACGCTGTGTCGCACCAAAGGACAAAATGGCATTCGTTCGATTTCCAGTGAGCCACCGCAATTGTGCTGCATCACAATAGGGCCCAAACTTGGGATTCCAATTTTGAGTTAAATTTTAAAAGGTAATTTAGTCTTTTTCCTAGCCCAAAATCATGAATAAAAGAGAATTAAACCTATTATAAGCCCAATCTGCTCACTTCTCATAAAACTGCTCTCAGGGAAACCTAGAGCTTCAAATCTTAATCCCCAAGAAATTCAAATCCCACCACTCTTTTTCCAAGATGACCCAAAATTCAAGATTCACAATTCAAGAATATTCAAGACTCAATCTTCAAGAGAACAAATAGGAATGTACAATTCAAGCTTCTTCGTCTAGTCATCAATTAAGGTATGTGGAGTTTTCAACAAAGATAATTCTTTCATCCTTGTGCCCAAAACTAGTTTTAAATTACAAGTTACATGATTTTGTATGATTACCCATGAATTTAATTTAGGGTTCATACCCAAATATTTATATTTGAAGATTATGAGATTTTAAGTGATTTAGATGATGAATTGCATGGCTATTTTCATATTTTCATGCATATGATATAACTTTTCGATTTAGAATTGAATTTCAATGCTTTAATTACTAACCATGAACTTTATTATGATTTGACATGAATTTGATGCATGAGTTACTAAGCCCTAGTTTGAATGTTGATATTTCAAGAATAGCTATGCTTTAAGCATCCCATTATTTTCAGATTTTAATGAAGATTTGATCTTTTGATCTTAGCTTAGACATGGAATCCACTATACAGTTTTAGTTACAATTTAAATTAAGAGATGTACACTTGGTTTTCATTTTTAAACCATTATACTAGTTTTAAAGTGGATTTCCTACAAAATAAGCATATATGTTAAAGGTAATAGTATTTAGCACCGAGTTGGGGAAGTTCACATGCCACAGAACAACGAGTTAACATCGGTTTAGATAATCAAATTATTCTAATTTCTAAATGGCTGACCGATACAAATATGATCAATTAGATTAGGTTTTACTCCTTGGCAAGAGTATGAAACCTCTCCCTAATGTGAGGTTTTCCCATAAGGGAACTAGACGCTGGACACTATGACAGCTCAAATAGTATTTGTCGGTTAGAAGAACCACCCTTGCTGAATTGTTTTTAAAAGAATTCCCTAATAGAAAAGACTATAGAAAAGAATAAAAAAATAGTTTTAAGAAACCAAGTGTAAAGGGTTACAACTTTATTCAAATATTGCTTTACATAAATATACCAGCTATGAGATTTTAGATTTTAGTTTCAGATATAAAAGTGAGTACTTTCTACACTTAGACAACATAATTTAAAGACAGAATACCAATGTAGACTTTTAGAAACTAAATGTTATGACTCACTAGATTTATACAACATTGTTTATTACTCATGATCATGATTCTCATTTTTAAGTTATTCAAGCTATTGTAAGTTATCTACACTTAGCATGCATTCTTTGGCAAATTTACACTAATGTTGAGATATTTTTTTACTTATGAATTCACCCTTATATACTCAGTAAAAAGCAGAAATACTGATCCATATATACATCTATGTTTTACATTGTCTCATAATGTAGGTTCAAGTGCTCAGTTTCAGCAGGGTAAGTGATTTAGGGTATCTCTATCTGCCTCCCGATAGTTAGTGAGTCCTTATAGTTCATGGACCTAATCATTCTGTTTTTCCCAGTGACTCTCTAGTTATTAGTAGTAGGATTTATCAGACTACTAGATTTAATTTAGATTATCAGTATTAATTATCCAGACTTTTGAGAAAAATACTTTTAGATATTATGTTTAGATAATTTCAGCTTAGAAAAGATAGAGTTCTGTATTTTAGCTTTGAGATTATGCTCATATTTCTATATTTATGAGTATAATGATCTAGTAGAAGGCTTACAGGGTTAGCTTGAGGCTACTCGTAGTCTTAAGCACTGTGTGACATCTCAAGACCTATTTTTGAGGTGTTATAAACTTGGTTCAAATTCTAAGGTTCATAAGAGTCCTTGGAAGTTAGAAAAGATACTTTACATAGAGATTTGATCATGGGTGTAAAGCGCACCAATACAGGATATATTTAGGAAATCATCTTTTTCTTTAATGATCTATCTTGCTTATAGTGTCTCTATTTTCTTTTAACTCATGCTATTGCATAAAAGTTTAATATGCCTCCTCGTCGAAATAATGCACACAGAAATGATAACCAGCCACCCCAGCCCACTGACCATCTAAATGCGAATGTATCCCATGCTGAATTAAGGACCGTCTTTCAGGCTTTAGCCCAAGTGGTGACTGCTAATGTTCAGGGAAACCATCATGTGAAAGTCCTAATTTAGCAGAAAAGGGATAAAGCAACAACAAAAATTAGAGACTTCAGGAGAATGAATTTGCTTGATTCTTTAAGTAAAACATAAGTGAGGACCCATAGCTTTACTTAGAGGAGACTAGAAAGATCACCCAAATTATGCATATTACTAGGGAAGAGATTATAGAGTTGGAATCCTACTAGCTGAAGGATGTGCCATTGGGTAGTTATATGGAAGAATGGTAGAGATGAGAATGTATCTCCTATGAGTTGGTAGGTTTTTTGGGATGTATTTATAGTTAGGGTATTTTCGTGTGAAATGAGAGAAGCTAAGGTAGATATAATTACCCAAGACTACTCCCTAGTCGCCACACAATGCTTACAATCCCAAAGGATCACAAGCTAACCTATGAGCCAGTACCTACTGTGAGGATTGAACAATAATATCATAATTGTAGAAAAATAATTGATATTTCCATAAGGTTTTAATAACTGAATCACAATTGGAATATGGATATATATAAATAAATGACTAAATCTATTAAAATATTAATAAAATGATATGTCAACTGGGAATCTAAATAATAAATGACTAATCAATGTCTGAAAAGCCTCTAAAATTGTCTGACTAAATATGAGTTAATGGGACAACCCCAACTAACTCTGCTAACTACTGAAATAGAGATATAAAGTTAAATAAACTATCCTCGAATGATGAGGACTCACCACTGCTACTGTATTGCTGATATCCTGAGAAGTAAAGTCTAAGTATGATCCGAGAACTAAGTGTCAGTGCCTATGATATGATACATCATAGCACAAAATAAAAGTATGAATCAGTACTTTGAATGAACTTGAATGCTAAATGAGTTAGGCCGGTATGAAAGGTTTTATGAATAGAAATACTAAAATATTTGAATATTTGAATATACATATAAGGCATGGAATACTAAATAGATATCATGAGAGTCTATAAATACTGGAGACACATGGAGCATGTAATACTATATATTCATGAAAGTCCATAAATACTAGAAATGCATGGAAATCTATAGATAACGAGGATGCATGACCAAGCATATAACTTGTCTGTACAAAATCAATAGACTGAAATACTGGGATAACTAAAATTTTTATATTTTGGTCAAACAACTCTATGACTGAATAACTGAACTAATACTGCAACTGAGACTATGACTGAGACTGAGGGAGGTATCATATAACCAATATGCCACAATCTAAGCTAACCGGGGTCCAACCTGTAACCCCAGTTGGAAGGGTATTAATACCATGCCACAAATACTAAAAATGCCTATGTGTATCTACTATACTAATATAATATCCAAAGGACTAAGGATGCAATCCTGAACTGACGGGTGACCGATGCGAGATAGTTAAGCCTAATCTGACGAGTGACTACTTATACCTACACTGGCTATGTAGTTTTGTAGTATAGGGACTACTACTAATTACTCTGCCTATTTGATGGGGAACCCATCATCCCTACACTCGCTCGGTGCTAAATCCTACTCCCAACTAAAAGATAATGAAGCACTAGACTATTCTTAGTTTAACTGACTGATATTTTCTGATTCTGATAATGCTCACAGTATTTTTTGAAGGCTATTCTGTAATATACTGAAACTTTAGGTATTCTAAACCCCCAGGACTCAAAACAATAATAGTAAAATGACTCTAAAACATGAAGGAAAAAGCATGAAGGCTTATGTTACATCAACCACTCTTATGTGCATTTAATCAAACACTTATAGTTCATAGTTTAAAGTGATCATAGGAATATCATGGACTTTATAGAAATAGCATGAATTCAACATACTAGTAGTAAATCATGGTTTAGTTCAATAAACAATACTATTAAAAAGATGGAGAATCAAATAATAATAATAATTTCATGGAAACATGGTAATAAATCATAATTCATAGAGATTCATGGGTGAAATCTTAATTTGATATCATAAACCTTGAAAAAGATGATAACTTTGAAATTAAATTGGGTACTTGGACTCCATGGGTGAATGGAACCCATGGATGAACATCTAAAATACCTTAATGGATGTATTTTTTGAAGTTATTGGTGAATTCTTGAGGATTGACCTTGAATTTGATAGCTAGAGTTTTTGCTTAAGAGCGGATATTCTTTAATTTTTGGGGGAATAATTAAAAAATAAAGAGTTAAAAACATTTTTAGGGCTTTCAAGAACACCTGGGTGGACTAAAATTAGGGAAAATAACTGTTTTAACCTAGATGAAATATAAATTCTTCATCAAAATTTTCCAAATTCCTCCCCTGGCGTGACGCGATGCTATCGCACCATGTCACTGGAAATTAGCATCTGGAAAATTGCATGGTGGTGCAACGCGGTGGTATTGCATTTCCACCTTTTTTGACCTAGAAGATCACCACGATGTAGTGGAATCCTTGAGAGACACTGGAAACTTCCATATTGGCCTTTGGTGCAATGCACCAAGATCGCGCACCTTCAACAGAAAATGACAATTGCTATTTATACTAGCTCTATGATGCGCTAAGGGTCAAAATGATGATGTTTAAAGACTGAAACTTAAGATTGCCACAACTTCTTACCCGGTTATAGGATTTGGGGAAATTTTATGTCATTGGAAAGCTAATTCAATTTCCTATGCAATGACAGGATCTAAACTAAAAAATAATAGTGTTTAAAATTTTTTATATACGGATACTTATTCAATGGGACATAGATTATGCTAAGGAAATACGAGGTATTATAATATATCCCCCTTGAGTTCATTCATCCTCGAATAAAACTAATTAAGCTAAGGAAGACTGTTGAACTAATCTTACACACTGAACACGCATATCTGATACATAGAATACATGACTGCAATTCACAACTGACATGAACATGATGTGCAACTTTAATTGAGCATGATAGATAGAATAATTAAGAAGAATAGTACCTTAAACTGAGTCTAGATTCATAATAAAAAGATGAGGGTACTTGGTCCGCATATCTTCTTCTGCTTCACAAGTGGCTCCCTCAACAGACTGGTTTCTCCAAAGGACTTTGGCTAGTGGAACCTCTTTTATGTTTAGTCTACGAACTTGATGATCAAGAATTTTGACTGGAACTTCTTTATAGGAAAGACTTTTTTGAACATCTATACTTTCTAAAGGAACAACTATAGCTGGATCACCAATAGACTTCTTCAACAATTAGACATGAAACACTAGGTGTACTGAGGCTAGATCTGAAGGCAACTTAAGCTCATAATCTACCTTTCCAAAATGACTGAGAATTTTGAAGTGACCGACATAGCGGGGACTGAGTTTTCTTTCTTACTGAACCTTTTAACTCCCTTCATGGAAGAGCTTTTCAGGTACATAAAATCACCAAAAACAAACTCTAGATCCTCTCTTCTCACATCTGCGTACGACTTCTATTAGCTCTGGGAAGCCTTAAGCCTACTCTAATTAACTGAACCTTCTCCAAGGTATCAAAAAATAAGTCAGGCCCTACTATTATAGCCTCACCTACTTCAAACAAACAAATAGAAGATCTACATATCCTCCTATAGAAAGATTCAAATGGAGCCATCTAGATACCGGAATGATAGTTGTTATGATATGCGAATTCAATCGAATGCAAGTGATCATTCCAACGTCCCTTGAAATCAACCATGCATGCTCTCAGCATATCCTCAAGATTCTGAATGGTCCTTTCTATTTGACCTTCTATCTAAAGATGGAAAGTTGTGCTGAGATGATCTTGGGTACCACACTCACTCTAATAGTCTCTGTCATATTAATAAAATAGAGGATTGGTACAAGCACTTCAACACTAACCTGGGATTTAGATCATGGTGCCCCATCCTTATTGTCACTCTTGAATTTAGGTACAGGAACACTGGCTTAAGAGGGTGCTGGGGTTGAAGACCTTTGTTGAAACTAAGAATGGTTACCACTCCTTGACTTTGGATTACTGAAGTTAAAGCTTGTCATTCTAGCTCTCTTGTTTTCTCTCTCTCTCTCTTCTTAATCTTCTACTCCTTTATATATTGAGCAAGGACCATCAGCCTAGACAAGTCTATCTCACTAATTAGCGTAGAAATCCTACACTCCTTAACCACTCTATTATACACTCCAAACATAAATTTATTTAACTTGGACCTATTAGCATCCACCACATGAGGAGCATATCTAGATAACTGAGTTAACTTAAGGGAATACTCCCCCACACTTATGCTTCCCTGTCTCAAGTTAGTAAATTCTAACACATTGGCCTCTCTCAAATCCAATGGGAAGAATCTGTCTAAGAAAGCTGTGGTAAAATCCTCCCATTCTACTGGCCCTGCATCAATACCCCTATCCACCTTCCACTACTTAAACCAAGTATAGTCTACATCCTATAACTGATATGCATCCAACTTAACACTCTGACTAGATGTCACCCCTATAGCATCTGTTACTTTTTGAACTATATGTAAGAATTCTTGTGGATCCTCTTCGGACTTAGATCCTATGAAAGAAGGAGTATTATTAAGGTGAAATCCTAAAGTTAAGTAGAAACAGTATTGGCCACTGGGTTTGCTAGAACAATAACAAGCCATTCATTCTGAGCTGCCATAGGGTTGGATAGAGTAGTGAACATAACCCTGAATTCTACATGAGAGGCATATTTGTCAAAAGGATTCACTTAGATGGGCTGAGAGGCTGGTTGATTTTATGTTCTTCTTTATTCATCTTAGGAGGCATGTTCTCTAAATGTAAGAGAGAAAAGTATTAGACTAAGAGTTTAACATGACCTCATGCTCACTCACACAACATGAATATTGTAAGAAGGGAAACTTTTTCCTAAACACATTGTATGCTTTTGTCCTGAAGTGTGGTGCGCTACACAACCATGCATAAGACTCTAATTTACATGGCTTTCAGACTTTCTAGGACACTTTAAAACCTTAGGCTCTTATACTAAGTTTGTAATGACCCGAGACTACCCCTTAGTCATCATACAGTTCTTACAATATTGAGGGACCACAAGCTAACCCATGAGCTGGAACCTGCTGTTAGCACTGAACAATAATATCATAATTGTAGAAAAATAACTGATATTGCCATAAGTCTTTAATAACTAAATCACAACTAAAATATGGATATATATAAATAACTGACTAAATCTATTAAAATAATGATAAACTGACATGTCAGCTGAGAATTTGAATACTGAATGACTAACTCAATCTCTAAAAAGCCTTTAAAACTGACTGACTGAATATGAGTTGATGGGATAGGCCCCAACTAACTCTAATAACTACTAAAATAGAGATATGAAGTAAAATAAATTGTTCTTGAATGATGGGGACTCACCCCTGCTACTATACTACCGATATCCTAAGAAGTAAAGTCTAAGTACGGTTTAGGAACTGAGTGTCAGCACCTATGATATAATACATCATAGCATAAATGAAAACTATGCGATCAGTATTTTGAATATACTGGTATGCTAAATGAGTAAAATGGTATGCAAGGTTTCATGAATAGAATTAATGAACTCTCTGAATATACATAGAATGCAAGGAATACTGAATAGAGATTATGAGAGTTTGAAAACATTAGAGACATATGGAGCATGTAAATATTGTACATGAATGAAATTCTATAAATACTATAAATGCAAGGAAATCTATCGATACTAAGGATGCATGACCAAGCATATAACATAACTGTACAAATTCTGTTGACTGAAATATTGGAATAACTGAAATCTGTATACATCATTTAAATAACTTTATGACTGAATAACTGAACTAATATTGTAACTGAGACTATGACTGAGATTGAGAGAGGTATCATCTAACCGATATGCCTCAATCTGAGCTAATCGTGGTCCAACCTATAACCCTAGTTAGAAGGGTGTTAATACTGTTCCATGAGTACTATCATTGGCTATGTGGATCCACTGTACTAATATAATGTCCAAAGTATGAAGTTTGTCAAGACTAAACTGATGGGTGACCCTTGCAAGATAGTCAAGTCTAATCTAATGGGTGATGTAATACCCCAATCATTCCTTAAGCCTTAATCTATTTTTTAGGTATATGGGAATGACATATAAAGTGAATGATTTTTAAACCATGTAGTATTTCCGTAATTTCTAATTTTTTTAATATAAAGAATTGAATGATCTTTCTATCGATACCAATTTCATCAAAATCGGAGGTCAGAGTAAGAAGTTATTGCCGATTTACTAAAAACAGAAACAGTCTGAAATGTCCAGGGTCGAAGGTGGGCTCCGACGTCCTGTCGAACTATCAATGGAATGTCGAGCAGTACCATCGTATCAAGGCTAAATCCCAACTCACTGGAATAATTTAACTTCGGGGTCCAATGGACCGTCGGACTATCGAATGAACGTCGACCAATGCCATTGCACCGAGGTAGTGAGGCCCTTTTTAGGAGTAGTCTGAGGGTGACGTCCAAATCAACATCGCCAAATGACGGGACGTCGCATAGCACCGTTGCATGACCCAAAGTGGAAAATTAGACTATTTTCAAAAGGACTTTTTGGTCTTTTCCACCTGTTTTAACCCTCTATAAATACCCCACCAAGGAGAAATCCTCATTTCTCTCTTCCACAATCAAGAAAAAATAGGGTTTCTCCATAAAATTAAATTCAAATCTTCCATGAAATTCAAGAATCCAACCATAGATTTCACAAATTTGTTCAAGATTTGAGGTACCCAAGTCAAGGGCTTCAAGAACCCTAACTCAAGAGTAACAAGAATAGTTCCCAATCATACTTGTGCATCTTGAAATCATAATCCAAGGTATGTGGGATTGAACAAGAAAACTCCTTTCATTCTTGTGCCCAAAGCTTTGATTTTTATTAGGGATTTATATGATTTTAAAAGTGGGTTTATACCCAAATTATGTTATCATGAGACTATGAGAATATAAATTGTTCAAGTTTTATTATACATGTCATTTTACTATTCCCAAGTTATGACTTAATATTTAATATTATGAATTTCATATTTCTACCATAAGTTGATATATCAAGTGCTTTAAAGGTATGTTTTAAGCTTTAATCTCCCTTATGACAAATTGAACTATTGAGTGTATTGATTCATGAAATTGAGTTGTTACAATGAGTCTTGATATTTTCTCAATGTTATTAATTTTGTTATGATTTAAGGAATTGATACATTTTGATATTGAGAAAGATTGATTTGATTTGAGTCGGGTTAGGAATTGACAAACTCTTTATGATTTGATAAATGAGAAACATATTTGATTTGGTCTTCATGATGGACCCTCGTGATGTTTGTGGTAGATTTCCTAATGCGTTCTGAGCTTGTGTCTGGGAGTAGTACTTAGCATCGAAAGGAAAATGTGGTATTTCCCCCGAAACTACGTGCCACCATAGGATTGATATAGATAATTGTGGACCAGAGGCCAGGTATGAGATTGTGATCATTAAATTTAGGTTGTACTCCCTGGCAAGAGTACTATTCTCACACTAATGTTCTCTGATTAGGAGGTCAAAATCTTGGACTCCATGTAGCTCACATAGTTTATGTCAGTTATAAGAACCTCACATGTCCATAAGAGTTGAGTTTCTTGAATTACCCAGTCACTCCGAGTCTTGATTTGAAAAGTTGAATTGTTCATGATGATTTATGAGATTCTTATCATATCATTTATTTACTATCATATCATGAAAAGATTGTTTCAGGCTAACTCAAGCCAAGTGAGCCATCATTGTGCATATACATGTTTTTATGAAATTTATGATGATATTTATATTGTTACACGCACCCCCACATACTCAGTACGTTCCAAAGTTCTGACTCACATATTTTCCTATAGGATATATTTTCACATAATGTAGGTTCAGGTACTCAGCTGTAGCCACGTTAGAGATATTTGAGTGCCTCAACTACGATCCCTCGGTGTGAGTCCTCATGGTTTGAGGATCTTGTTTATATTTTTGTGATATTATTTTATTGTTATGGATCTCAGTACTGTTGAGGTTAGTTGGGGATTTGTCCCAATGGATCCTTGATTTTCTTGTATAGAGGCTTTGTTATACTAGAGGGTCGGTATGTACAGATATTCAATTTATATTTTGTTTGTATAGTCTAGTATTCTTCAGTATTTATCTTGAACCCGATGCGATACATCTCTTTATTATGCTTGATTATTGTAGAATTGCATTCCTTGAGGTGGTGTTTGGCTCCAAGGGTTAGCTTGGGGCTACGTGTAGCCTTATACACCATGTGATGTATTGGGATAAAATTTTGGGGTATTACAAATATGTTATCAAAGCCTAAGCTTTAAGAAGTCCTAGGCAGTCTGACAAGCTATATTACGTTGAGTTTGATCATCGATGTGTAGCGCTCCATATCTATGAGAAAGAGGATACAAAAAGTTTTAGGAAAATTTATTTCTTTCTTTCTAAGGTATAGCATGCCTACAACTGACTCATTATTTGTGATTAACTCGTGCCCACTTATAATAAAAAATGCCTCCTCATCGAGCATATAGAAACAATGAGCGGCCTCAACCCTTCGATCCCCTGAATGAGCATGTGTCTCATGCAGAATTTTGAGTAGCTTTTTAGGTGCTAGCCCAAGCAGTTATCGCTAATGCTCAAGCTAACACCCAGGCTGCTTTTTCTCCTCCACAAGATAATAATTCTGCTACAGCTCGGGTTTGTGAGTTTATGCAAATAAATCTGTCTGAGTTTTATGGATCGAAGGTAGATAAAGACCCACATATATACTTAGATGAAGTGAGAAAGATTACCCAAATTATGCACGTAACTAAGGAGGAGAGTGTTGAATTGGCTGCCTATCGATTCAAAGATGCTGCATATGATTAGGTGGAGATGTGAAGGAATATTAGAGAGGAGGATGCCGCTCCCATGACTTGGTAGTTATTCCAGAATACGTTCTTGGACAAATTCTTTTCTCTTGAGATGAGGGAAGCACAGATAGAGGAATTCATGGATTTGAGATAAGGCTCGATGACTGTTAAGGAGTATTTTCTTAGATTCAATCAGTTGTCCAAATATTCTCCTAGTATGAAGGCTGACTCCAGGACCATCATGAGAAAGTTCATGACCAGTGCATCAAGTTACCTCGTGAAAGAGTGTAGATCTTCTATGCTCAATAGAGAGATGGACCTTTCTTGGTTGATGATTCATGCCGAATAGATTGATGTTGATAAGGCGAAATAGGGGGAAAGAGTAAGAGGGAATAAAAGAGCTAGATTAGAGTAGCAGGGATTTGGTTAGGTAAGATTCCATGGAAGAAACCGCCTCAATTTCATAGACATCTATTTATGCCTGCACCTTCCTCAATTAGTGCTCTTGTACCTAGAAGTAGGCAAGAGAACGGGAGTAGGCCTATCCCCTCCAGGTCTCAGGAAAGTATAAGTAACCCACCTCATCCTCCTTCATGTGCCAAGTATGGTAGAGATTATTTTGGCGAGTGTTTTGTTGATCAAAGAGGTTGCTTTGGCTGTGGAAAACTAGGCCACCAACTTAGAGATTATCTATATTCTAGACAGAGGAGTCGAGATACTCTTCCCCAGAGTCATGCTACCAATTCCCCCGCTCCCGTAGTCCACCTAGATTCTCCTCAGGGCACTTCTTCTAGTACTATTGGCCGTTTATACCAGAATTGCTTCTATGCTATACCACCTTACCAGGAGCAGGAGGACTCCCCAGATGTTGTCACTGGTATGCTTCTTGTCTTTTATTTTGATGTGTATGTATTGATGGACCCCGATTTGAGCTTCTTTTATGTGACAACTTTGGTTGCTGTAAATTTTAAGGTGGACCCTTAATGAATTCCTGAGACTATTCTGGTTTCTACCCCGAAAGGAGAATCTATTATTTCTAAGCGAGTGTATAAGAATTGTCCTATGGTTGATTTTCACGTCATTCTAGGTATAGATTAGTTTCATTCATGCTATGCATCTACAGATTTTCATACCCAAGTGGTCAAGTGCCAGTTTACTAATGAGACCATTTTCTAGTGGTTCGGGAGATCTGTACCTCTTAAGAGCCACTTCATATCCTACCTCAAAGCTAGGAAGTTGATTTCTAAGGGTTGCATTTACCACCTAGTTCGAGTTAAAGACATCAAGTCTGAGACTCAGACTATTCAGTCAGTTGCCATTGTTAATGAGTTTCTTGATGTTTTTTCAGAAGATCTCCTAGGGGTAGTACCTTATATAGAGATAGAATTCGGGATTGACCTCCTTCCCGACACTCAGCCTATTTTCATTCCTCCATACCATATGGCTCTCATAGAACTTAAAGAGTTGAAGGAGAAACTCAAGGATTTCTTAGACAAAGTCTTTGTCAGGACTAGTGTATCCCCGTGGGGTGCACCTGTTCTATTCGTACGTAATAAGAATGGTACATTACGTATGTGCATTCACTACCGTCAACTAAACAAGGTAACCATCAAGAAAAGGCACCCTCTTCCTCAAATTGATGACTTGTTTGATCAGTTAAAAGGTGCGAGCTACTTCACAAAAATAGATCTTAGATCCAGCTATCACCAGCTTAAGGTTAAGGAATGTGATGTTCCAAAGATAGCTTTCTGAACCCATTACGGTTACTTTGAGTTCTTGGTCATGCCTTTTGGGTTAACCAATGCTCTAACATCTTTCATGGATCTTATGAACCGAGTATTCAAGCAGTATCTGGATTTGTTTGTTATCGTGTTCATAGATGATATTCTTGTATATTCTTGAAGTAAGGATGACCATGCAGATCATCTTCGAATCATGTTGGATACCCTTAAAGCTCATCAACTGTTTTCCAAATTCAGAAAGTGTGAGTTTTGGCGAAGGTTCGTAACTTTTCTGGGTCATATTTTTCTTCGAAGATATTAGAGTTGATCCTCAAAAGATAGAGGCTATAAAGAATTTTCCTAGAACTATTTCGCTATTTGATATCAAGAGCTTCTTAGGTCTAGCTGGTTACTATCGTCGCTTTGTTAAAGGTTTTCTTCTATTGCATCCCCTATGACTTTTTTGACTCAAAATAAAGTAAAGTTCCTATGGTCGTAATCTTGCGAGAAGAGTTTCAGGAGTTGAAGACTCAACTCACCTCAGCCCCTGTGTTGACTTTTCCTGATGGTGTTGATGGTTTTGTGGTATACTACGATGCTTTCATAGTTGGGTTGGGTTGCTTGTTGATGCAAAAAGGTAAGGTTATAGCCTATACCTCCAGACAGTTAAAGTCGTATGAGAAGAACTACTCGACCCACGATCTTGAATTGGCTGTTGTGGTGTTTGCCTTGAAAATCAAGAGATATTATTTGTTCAGTGCTCATGTTGATGTATTTACAGACCATAAAAGCTTACAGTATGTGTTCACCCAGGAGGAGTTGAACCTTAGGTAGAGACGGTGGTTAGAGCTATTAAATGATTATGATATAAGTGTGTTGTATCCCCCGGGCAAGGCCAATGTAGTGGTAAATGCCCTTAGCAGGATGTCTATGGGTAGTGTGGCGTATATACAGAATGATAAGAAGGAGTTATCCTGTGAGGTACATCTCTTGGCTAGCTTCGAAGTTAGGTTGTTTGACTCTTCTGAAAGTAGTATAGGGGTTCAAAGTAGTTCTAAATCCTTTTTAGTTTGAAGTAAAGGAGAAGCAGGATAGGGACCCTAACTTTGTCAGATTAAAGGGGTCCGTTATGGACTAAACGGTAGAGGTTTTCTCCTAAAGGAGAGATGGCGTGTTAAGGTTGTAGGGTAGACTTTGTGTTTCGAATGTTGATGACTTGAGATTGAGGATTATGGAGAAAGCACATGTTGCGTGATACTCTATTCATCCTAGTGCTACTAAGATATACCGTGATTTGTGGGAAATCTATTGGTGGAATGGTATCAAGAAAGACATAGCAGAATATGTGGCAAAGTGTCGTACATGTCAACAAGTTAAGGTAGAGCACCAAAGGCCTAGTGGCGTGATGGAAAAGTTTAGCATTCCTACTTGAAAGTGGGAAGAAGTGAATATAGATTTCGTAATTGGATTGCCTCCTTCTCATCTTCATCATGATTCCATTTGGGTTGTTGTAGACCGATTGACTAAATCAGCTAATTTCTTACTAGTGCATTCGTCTTATATAGCTGAGGATTATGCTAGATTGTATATTCAAGAATTCATCAAACTCCATGGAGTTCCTTTGACTATTATCTCATATAGGGGTACTCAATTTACTTCTCAATTTTGGAGAGCCTTTCAGAAGGGCCTTGGTACCCAGGTTCATCTTAGCTTCGATTTTCATATGTAGAAAGATGGTCAGGCCGAGAGGACCATTCAGAGTTTAGAGGATATGTTGAGGTCATGTGCGCTTGATTTTAAAGGTATTTGGGATGAGCACTTTCCATTGATCGAGTTGGCGTATAACAATAGTTTCCATGCTAGTATTCAGATAGCCTCATTCAAAGCATGGGAATCAGCTGTGATTAGGCCTGATACTATATTCGAGGCTATAGAAAAATTTAATTTAATTAGAGAAAGATTGAAGATAAATTAGAGTTGTTAGAAGTTATATGCCGATGTACAGAGATGGGATCTTGAGTTTGAAGTTGATGATTTGGTGTACCTGAAGATTTCACCCATGAAAAGGTGAAAAGATTTGGCAAGAAAGGGAAGCCTAGTCCCCGATATGTTGGCCCCTATAGAATTTTGAGTCGTGTTAGGAAGGAAGCTTATAAGATTGAGTTACCTGCAGTGTTGTCAGCTATTCATCCCATCTTTCACGTCTCTATGATGAAGAATAACATTGGTGATTCTGTTGTTATGGGTCCACCAGAATGCTTAGATGTTCAGGATAGTCTTTCGTATGAAGAGATTACGGTTGAGATCCAAGACTTCCAAGTGCGTAGACTAAGGAACAAAGAGGTTCTCTTGGTCAAAGTTCTGTGGAAAAACCAGTCAGTTGAGAGTGCTACATGGGAAGCAGAAGCGGACATGCTAGCTAAGTATTCCCATCACTTTTCCACAAGCTCAGATTCAGCTACTCCCTCTTAATTCAATCTTTTTTTAAATCAGTGTATTCAGCTACATAGTTCTCTTCCATCCTAAATTCGTGCATTCTATGAAGTATCCTTTGTTTTCTCTTTGATCTTGAACCTACCTAACAACATTTGAGGATGAATTTTTTCAAGGAGGAGATATTATAATACTTCGATCATTCCTTAAGCTTAAGCCTTAATCCATTTTTCGAGTATATAGGAATGACTTAAAAAGTGAATGATTTTTAAAAACCATGTGAATGACTTAAGTATATGAGAATTGAATGAGCTTTCCATTAATACTAATTTCATCAAAATCGAAGGTCAGAGTTAGAAGTTATGGCCGATTCACTAAAAATAGAAACAATCTGAAATGCCCAGGGTTGATGGTGGGGTCTGAGGTCCCGTCGGACTATCGACGGAACATCGACCAGCACCTTCGTATCGATGTAGAATTCCAACTCACTGGAATAATTCAATGTCGGGGTTCAATGAACTGTTGGACTATCAACTGAACGTTGACCAACGCTGTTGCACCGAGGCAGTGAGGCCCTTTTTTGGAGTAGTCCAATGGTGACGTCCGACTTAACATCGTATAGCACCGTTGCATGCCCCAAACTGGAAAATTAGACTATTTTTAAAAGGATTTTTTGGTCTTTTCCACCTGTTTTAACCCTCTATAAATACCACCAGCAAGGAGAAATCCTTATTTCCCTCTTCCACAATCAAGAAAAACTAGGGTTTTGCTCCAAAATCCAATCCAAATCTTCCAAGAAATTCAAGAATCCAACCATAGATTTCACAAATTTGTTCAAGATTTAAGGTACCCAACTCAAGGGCTTCAAGAACCCTAACTCAAGAGTAACAAGAAGAGGTCTCAATCACACCTGTGCATATATAAATCATAATCCAAGGTATTTAGGGTTGAACAAGAACGCTCCTTTCGTTCATGTACCCAAAGCTTTGATTTCTATTACGGATTTATCTGATTTTAAAAGTGGGTTTATATCCAAATTATGTTATCATGAGACTATGAGAATATAAACTTTTCAAGCTTTATTATACAACATCATTTTTCTATTCCCAAGTTATGACTTGATATTTAATATTATGAATTTCATATTTCTACCATGAGTTGATATTTCAAGTGCTTTAAAGGTATGTGTTAAGCTTTAAGCTCCCTTATGACAAATTGAATTATTGAGTATATTGATTCATGAAATTGATTTGTTACAATGAGTCTTGCTATTTTGTCAAAGTTATTAATATTGTTATGATTTAAGGAATTGATACATTTTGATATTGAGGAAGATTGATTTTATTGGAGTCGAGTTAGGAATCCACAAACTGTTTATGATTTGATAAACGAGAAATAGATTTGATTTGGTCTTTATGATGGACCTTTGTGATGTTTGTGGTGGATTTCCTACCGCGTCTGAGCTTGCATCTGGGAGTAGTATTTAGTACCGAGCGGGAAATGTGGTATTTCCCCCGAAACTACGTGCCACCGTAGGATTGATATTGATAATTGTCGACCAGAGGCTGGGTATGAGATTGTGATCACTAAATTTAGTTTGTACTCCCTGGAAAGAGTACGATGCTCCCGCCAATGTGGGGTTCTCTCCTTAGGAGGGCAAAACGTTGGACCCCATGTTGCTCACATGGTTTATGTCGGTTATAAGAGCCTCCCATGTCCATAAGAGTTGAGTTTCTTGAATTACTGAGTCACTCCGAGTCTTGATTTAAAAATTTGAATTGTTCAGGATGGTTTATGAGATTTTTATCATATAATTTATTTACTATGATATCATGAAAAGATTCTTTTAGGCTAACTCAAGCCAAGTGAGCCATCATTGTATATATACATGTTTTCATGAAATTGTTAATGATATTTATATTGTTGCATCACCTCCACATACTTAGTACATTCCTAAGTACTGACCCACAATTTTCCTATGGGCTACATTTTCACATAATGTAGGTTCAGGTACTCAGCCACAGCCGCGTTAGCGATATTCAAGCGCCTCAACTGCAATCCCTCAGTGTGAGTCCTCATGGTTCGAGGACCATGTTTATATTTTTGTGATATCGTTTTGTTGTTATGGCTTTCAGTACTGTTGGGGCCAGTTGGGGATTTGTCCCAACGGCTCCTTGATTTTTATGTATAGAGGCTTTGTCAGACTAGAGGGTCGATACATACAGATATTCAATTTATATTTTTGTTGTATAGTCTAGTATTATTCAGTATTTCTCTTGAACCTGATGTGATACATCTATTTATTATGCATGATTATTGTAGAATTGTATTCCTTGAGGTGGTTTTTGGATCTGAGGGTTAGCTTGGGGCTACGTGTAGCCTTAAGCACCGTGTGACATCTCGTGATAAAATTTTGGGGCATTACAGGTGACTACTTATATCCTATGCTAGCTACGTTGTTTTGGAGTATAGGGACTTCTACTAACTACTCTGCCTATCTTACATTGAAATTGTCATCCCTACACTTGCTCGAAGCTAAATCCTACTCCCAACTAAAATACACTGAAGCACTAGACTGTTCTACATTTAATTGACTGATATTTGACTATTCTAATAATACTTATAGTATATTCTGAAGGCTATTCTATAATATACTGAAACTAGACTAAATAAGCAGCTATGGTTTTGGGTATTTAATACCCCCAGGACTCAAAAACAACAATAGTAAAATGAATCTAAAACATGAAGGACAAAGCATGAAGGCTTATATTAAATCAATCACACTTGTAGGCATTTTATCAAACACTTATAGTTCATGATTTAAAACAATCATAGGAATATCATGGATTTTATAGAAATAGCATGAATTCAATATGCTAGTAGTAAATCATGGTTTAGTTCAATAAATAATACTATTAAAAACATAGAGAACCAAATAATAATAATTTCATGGAAACATGGTAATAAATCATAATTCGTAGAGATTCATGGGTGAAATCTTAATTTTATATCATAAACCTTGAAAAAGATGATAACTTTGAAATTAAATTGGGTACTTGGACTGCATGGGTGAAAGTAACTCATGGATGAACATCTAACATACCATCATGGATGAATTTCTTGAAGTTCTTGGTGAATTCTTGAGGATTGGATTTGAATTTGAGAGCTAGCATTCTTCATTGAGAGAGGATATTCTTTAATTTTGGGGGAAAAATTATAAAATAATGATTTAAAAACATTTTAGGGATTAAAAGCACACCTGGTAGATCAATAAAAGTAGGGAAACGGACTATTTTAACCTTGACGAAAAATAAATTCTTCTTCAAATTTTTTCTAATTCCTTTCTTAGCACGATGTAGGACTATCATACCATGTCACTGGAAATTAACAAATGGGAAATTATATGGTGATAAGATGTGGTAGTATCACATTGCCACCTTGTTTATGATCTGGAAGATCACCATGATACGGTGGAATCACGGAGAGATACTAGAAACTGCCAAATTCCAAATTGGCCTTTGGCGCGATGCACCAGTATTGCGCACCTTATCTAGAAAATGAAAAATTGATATTTACACTGGCTCCGCGACATTCTAAGGGTCAAAATGTCAATGTTTAATGACCAAAATTTAAAATCGCCATAACTTCTTACCCAATTATCGAATTTGTACAAATTTTATATCATTGGAAAGATAATTCAATTTCCTTTGCAATGGCATGCTCTAAACTAAAAAGAGAATACGTGTTTCAAAAATTTTATATATGAACACTCATACAATGGTACTTAGATTATGCTAAGGTAATGCGGGGTATTATAGTAGTGGAGTTTATGAACTTACGGTAGGGCTCGATGACAGTGAAGAATTACTTTCTTAAGTTTAATCATTTTTTAAGTATGAACCTAATACGATGGCTGACCCTAGGGCGAGTATGAGTAAGTTTGTTACTAGAGTATGTGGTTTGGTAGTCAAGAGTGTAAGACTTCCATGCTTATTAGAGACATTGATCTTTCTAGATTGATAACTCATGCCAAGAAGATTGAGTCAGAAAAATTGAAGGGGAGAGAGGGAAATAAAAAGGCTAGAACCGGGCAGTTTGAGTATGGCTAGAAAACGTTTAGAGGGGGGATTTCAGATTCATATATCAATGTCAGTGCCATCTTCAGCCAGCTCTCCTACTCACGTATCTAGACAAGAGTAGTGGGTTAAGACTTGTATGTCCAGATCTCAAAATTATGTGAGTAGAAAGCCCAGTTATCCTCCATGTGCTAAGTGTGGTATGAATCATCTTGGTAAGTGTTTGTTGGGACATAAAGATTGTTATAGACGTGGTAATTTCGGTCATAGAATCAAAAAGTATCCTCATGCTAAGAAAGAAAACAGGGATATTCATCTCCAAACTCAGTTACTAGTACACCAGCTCCACTAAGTCACCCAGTCCATCCTTAAAGTGCATCATCCAGTACCAATGGTGGTCAATGCCATAATCAATTTTATTATTTACCATCCTATCAAGAATAGGAGAGTTCACCAGATCTTGTTACTTATATGCTTTGTGTATTTCATTTTTGATTTTATATGTTGTTAGACACTGGATCAAATTTCTGTTATCTAACCCCATTAGTTGCAGTAAATTTTGAATTAGGTCTTGAAAAGATCACTGGGCCCTTCTTAGTTTCTACCCAAGTGGATGAGTCAGTTGTTGCCAAATAGATCTATAGAAAGTTTCCTATCACTATCCTTTATAAAATTATGTTAGCAGATTTAATTGAGTTAGATGCGTTCAACTTTGACCTTATTCTTAGTATGGATTGGATCCATTCCTTTTATACATCCATATATTGTCGTCCCCGAGTGGTGAAGTTTCAATTTCCAGATGAGCCAGTTTTTTAGTAGGAAAGTAATTTAGTGTCTCCCAAGAGTCATTTCATATCCTATATTAAAGATAGAAAGGTAATCCCAAAAGGGTGTATATATCATCTAGTTAGAGTCAAAAATACTAAGTTTGAGACCCCAACAGTTCATTCAGTTTATTTAGTCAATAAGTTTCTTAATATTTTCCCCAAAGATTTGCCAGGGGTACCTCTCGATAGGGATATAGAATTCGCTATGACCTTCTTCTAAATACTTAGCCTATCTCCATTCCTCCATATCACATGGCTCCATCCAAGCTTAAATAGTTATAAGAGAAGCTTAAAGACCTCTTAGATAAAGATTTCATAAAGCCTAGTATCTCTTTATGGGGAGGACATATTCTATTCGTGCGAAAGAAAGGTGATTCTTTGTGAATGTGCATTGAATATTTCTCCTAGATAGACCTTAGATCCGATTATCATCAGCTTAGAGTAAGGGAATGTGATATTCCAAACATATCTTTTAGAACTAGTTACAGTTATTTTGAGTTTCTAGTCATGTCATTTGTTCTTACCAATGCCCCAGTAGCTTCATTGACTTGATGAACAGAGTGTTCAAACAGTATTTGGACATATTTTTCGTAGTCATTATCGATTATATTCTTTTCTATTCTTGTATTGAGGATGATCATCAATACCACCTTAGAATTGTGTTGTAAACTCTTAGGGATCACTAGTTGTTCGCCAAATTCAACAAATGCAAATTTTGGCTAAGATCAGTAGCTTTTATTGGTCATATTATTTTCAGTGATGGCATTAGAGTTGACCCCTAAACACCAAAAGCAATAAGAAACTGGCCTCTTCCTATCTCTCCATCAAATATCCAAATTTTATTGGGTTTAGTTGGCTATTATAGATGCTTTATTGAGGGTTTTTCTTCCATTGCATCCCCTACGTCTAGACTAATTCATAAGAAATTTAAATTTTAGTGGTCAATTATTGTGAAAAGAGTTTTCAAGAGTTGAAAACTCGACTCACCTTAGCCCCAATTCTAGCACTACCGATGGAACATATGGGATCATTGTCTATTGTGATGCCTATAGAATCGGTTAGGGATGTGTTTTGATGTGGAGAGGTAAAGTTATAACATATGCCTCTAGAAAGCTTAAGCTTCACGAAAAGAACTACCTTCCCCATTACCTTGACCTAGCAGTTGTTGTGTTTGCCTTAAAGATATGGAAGCACTATCATTATGTGTTTATGGATCACAAAAGCTTGCAATTTGGTTTTACTCAGAGGGAGTTAAATCTTTATCAGAGAAGGCGGTTAGAATTGTTGAAGGATTATGATATGAGTGTGTTGTATAATTCGGTCATGGTAAATGTAGTGGCAGACGCCCTTACTAAATTGTCTATGGGGAGTGTTGCTCATGTGGAAAATGGTAAAAGAGAGTTAGTTTGGGAATTTTACTGGTTAGCTAGGTTGGGTGTGAGGTTTGTTGACTCAAGTAAAGGGAATGTTTGGGTTCAGAGTAGTTCAGAATCTTCTCTGGTTTTGGAAGTGAAAGAGAAGAAAGATAGGGATCTTATTTTGGTCAAACTGAAGGGGTCAGTTAAAGACCAAGAGGTAGAGGTTTTCTCCTAAGGGGGAGATGGTATGTTGAGATACCAAAGTAGATTATGTGTGCCATGTGTTAAAAATTTGAGACAGCGAATTATGGCAGAAGTGCATGATGTGCATTATTCCATTTATCCAGGAGCCATAAAGATGTACAGTTGTTTATGGAAAGTTGATTGGTTTAGTGGTATGAAGAAAGATATAGAAAAATTTGTAGCGAAGTGTACAACTTGCACCTGGTAGTAATTATAGGAGTTTGGTATTCCCACTTTGAGGTGGGAAGAGGTGAATATAGACTTTGTGACTGGATTACCCAATTTGCATCGTCAACATGATTTGATTTGGGTTATAGTAGACAGATTGATCAAATCAGCCCACAGACTTGTCAGCAGTTCACCAAGTGTTCCATGTGTCCTTATTGACCAAGTGCATGGACGATTCAACTGTTGTAGTCCCTCTAGAAAGAATAGAAATTCATAAGAGCCTTTCATATGAAGAACTTCTAGTAGAGATTCTTGAGCATCAGATCCATAGACTAAGGAACAAAGAAGTTCCCTTGGTCAAAGTTTTGTGATAAAATAAGTCCATTGAGGGTGCTACTTTGGAAGCAAAAGTAGACATGCGTACCAAGTATCCTCGCCTCTTCTCCACAAACATAGACTCAGTTGAAGGTAATACTTCTCCTTAATTCAGTTCTTTTCCGGTCTCAGATTTAGCGATATAGTAATCTTCCTGTAAATTCATGCACTCGCATATTAGTTCAATAACTCACTATGTTTTAGATTCAGTTATGCAGTTTTCTTCAGTTGTGCATGCCAGTATATAGCCTTAGTTCCTCGGTATCTTCTGTTAAATTTGTCTCATTGAAGGATGAATGTTCCCAAGGGGTAGATATTATAATACCCTATACCTTTTTAGATCAGCTTAGCTCCTAGTGTGTTAAGGGTTAACTTCAAAACCATATAACTCTTGATGCATATAGAATTTTCCAGCTCTATACCCACCAATGTGTAGATAATTGAATCATCTTTTCAATGATACTAATTTTTCCTCAATCCGATACTCAATTCAATCCGATACTCAATTAAGAAGTGTAACACCCTGCATTTCGGGCTAGAGGAAAAATCATCATTTCTATGTGTAGATGATCCAAAAGCCATAAATCTTATGGAAATTTGTCATGTTAATCAATTATGTAGTGTGTGAACCTATTTAAGCATGAATTGAGATTATAGAGGTCCCCTAACTCAAGGATGAGTTGAAAGTTTTCCTATCATTTGAGTTTGAGTGAGCATCAAAACTTAGGTCAACATTAATCGACCATAACTCTTTGTATATAATGAATTATAGGTCATACTATCAAATGAAATCTCTTTGAATTAACTTTCCAATGAGGGGCCACCTTTTAATTATTTCCCCAATTAGTATTAAGTGAAAAGAGAGGAGAGTATCATTGCTATTCACTGAATTTTCCAGAAAACAAGAAAAATGATATCCTTACATTTATTTCTTCTTTTTCTCTCCTTTCAACAAGAGAATTAATCAAACTTATCAAGAAGGGATTATAAATGGGGAAGGGATACCTACGTCCTACGGATCGTAAGCTAAATGATTTTACAAAAAGCTCAAAGGATTTTCAAGAATTATTTTATAGTATCTATAGTTGAACTTTGAAATCCAAGAGGTACATTTCTTATCCTATTTTTGAATATGGCTATCGATAAGCATTTCAAATATGTAACTAAAAAAATTTATATGTCTTTTTCTTAAATTCTCTCTCAAAAAAATCTCTCTCTAGGTAGTTACAACTGGTAGTTCCCACCTCTACACCTAATACCATTTCTTATCAGTCACTGACGGAACTTCTCCAACCACCGGATAGTTTCTCACAAGACAGGTATATATGTATCCAGTCCCCACAGAAATCTTCACCCACTTATAGGACAGACCTCTCAGCCTATAGTTTAATTGGATGGTCACTCGCTCTAATTTTGGAAAGTCAATTATGATGGTCTCAGGTAATCATCAACCAAGCTCAATAGGAGATACAAGGAAAGATGGGGGAGGTGACAATAAATTCTACACCGGCGATTTATCTAAAGCATAATCAGCTGGATCTAGCACCAACATCGAAGCTACATATGATTCCTATATAATCGACTATAGTCTATTCATACTCTATTCTGAATTAACCAGTATCTAATGATAAAGGTAATCTTCCTGTTTATCAATCATCTGGTAAGATACCTACTATGGTAAAAACCCTAGTTTCGCTCAATGAAGGGAATGGTGTGGCTGTTCCGATGTCTAATCTAGGGAATGGAGATCCTATACCTGTTGGAGATTAAGGCATTGCTTCTATATAGACCAAACCATGTCATGGAAAAGGACCTCATATGCCTAGGGTCATTCATTTCTTGGCCATGAAAATGAGGGCACAAAGGCGATAAAATATGAGTGTATCATAATTGAACCACCAAGAATAACAACCAAACAAGGCCTTCTATCAGTTGTATTTAGGTCTAGGGACTTCAAAATAAAACTAGCAAAGAGATGTTGATTTACATTGATTGGGAAATTTGATAACAACATGCCCAAAATGAAGGTGATTAGGAGACAATTTGTTCTTCAAACAGAACTAAAAATGAAATTTAAACTTACACATTTCAATTCCAGGCATCTATGTATTGACCTGGACAATGAGTATGATTACTCAATAGTTTTGTATAAAGGAAAGATATTTATCCATGGACAGCTGATGAGAATTCAATTGTGGACCCCTACCTTTGATCGTAATGATTAAACTCCCTTAGTTACTGTGTGGGTTAGCCTACCTGAGCTCCCTTGGCATTGCTACTATATGTAGGTAATGGCACCTATCTTATCACTTATTGGAAGGGTCTTGTTTCTAGATTTGGAGACTTATAAGAAAACTAGGGGTAGTGTGGATAAGGTCAAGTTGCAAATTGACCTCACCAATCCTAGACCCCAGCATATTTTATTGGGTTATGATGATAATAATCATGGTAAAGGCAGGTGGCAAGCCATTTTGTATGATGAGAGTCCTGAATATTGCTTTTATTGCAAGTACCAAGGTCATGCTGCAAGATCTTGTGCTATCAAAGGTAAAGATGAGGAGGAAAGGCAAAAGCTATTTAAAGATAATTAGGGAGATGGACCTAAGAAAGAAACTTCAACATGCCAAAGAATGCAGAATACATTTGGCATAGTGCAACAACAAACTTCAAATAAAGGCAAGGCACCTATCAATGAATGGCAGAACCAAAAGAGAAAAAGTAGAGACAACCAAAGACTTATATTCAAACCAAGGTGTCCAAATAATTACAAAGGTGGTCAGATAGATACTTCTGCTCTATCCATAGTAAATGATTTTACAGCCCTACAACAGGAGAGTGAGAACACCTGTGCTTACCCAGGAAATACTGAAAGGGACCCCAAGCTAAGTCCAAGGTAGATAGATGAGTCTGCTAGTGACAAACATAAGGATCATCAAATGATTGATGTATCTGACCCTTTATTTGATTAGGTGAATACACTAGAGGTTACTGAGCAGCATAGAATAGATACGATAATTTCTAAAGAGGTGACAATAAATGAGCCTATCGATATTAACCAACTAAAAAATACTAGGATGCAGGATGAGGGAATGAATTTTGGTAGGAACCCCACAGAAACACTATGAGAGGTTTCCCTTAGCTTGCAAGAGAAAGTGGACCTTGAACATATGCAAAAGAAATTCACTGAAATATAACCTTAGAGTTTCTCTCAGGAACTTGATGATGAATACAAAGTGATACACTCAGAGGATGATACAAATGATGGTAAATTGGGTCAGTTGGGGAATAATGTTGAAAATGGGATTGATGTATTTAATCTAGGAGATCAAGAGGAGTTTGTGAAATATATAAATCTAATTGCTAGCCAGCATGGATTATCTCCTAGGGGGTCCTTAATTAAATCAAGAAAATGAGGTAAGCACACTATACCCAACCCATATGGGCACACAGCTAGACCTTTCACCAGGTCTCATTCCCATATAACAATCTAATGATTAGTCATCTTTTTTGGAATGCAGGGAGTATATTTACCCAAGGTGTTCTGGAAAGACTCCAAAAATTTATAAATATTCATAACATCTCTTTGATTGCTCTACTGGAACCTTTCTCCAATAATATACAACTTAAAGTAGGAAAAAAGAAACTTAAAATGGAACATGCATGCTGTAATTATAATGGAAAGATTTGGCTCTTCTAGTCTCTGGATATCTGTTGTGATAT
Organism: Capsicum annuum; assembly: GCF_002878395.1. Taxonomy (NCBI): domain Eukaryota; kingdom Viridiplantae; phylum Streptophyta; class Magnoliopsida; order Solanales; family Solanaceae; genus Capsicum; species Capsicum annuum. Next base: position 462,382 of record NC_061122.1, on the reverse strand, counting down.
CAATACTAATGAAGAACAACAGATTTCTTGCACAATTTCACAGTTCGTTTTCTCTTAAACATATTTTTTGACCTTTGTTTCTGCCAATTATAGAGACACATTAAGAAGACCATTATGGAACAAGATGGTACAACTATCAGCTTCAACTCTACCTTAGTGTAGAGTTGGAGACTTCAATGTTATTACTAAAGTATGTGAGAAGTTAGGGAGCATCCCTTATAAGATACAGAAAAAGTTTTGAGTTTCTGTGGGTGATGGAGGCTTATGGGCTAACTGATTTGAGGTTTCATGGACCCAAGTTGACTTGGTCTAACTTGAGAGGTGTAAGACCCCACAAAATCGTTACGTCTGAATTGACCTCATTTGTCTTTACAAGCCTCTATACTTAGCAAATTTTCGTCAGTGTTCAACTCTTAGTCTCGTTTTAGACCTCCAAACTTTGAGGATTTATTTAACAACCCTCCCAACCTCCGTTTCTAGATTTTCAAGTTGTATTACGATGGGACAAGGTCTTAGTACATCCTGGGTAAGTTTTAGAATTTTTCGGATAGCGTAAGGGAACATCTGGATTTGATAAACAGTAGCTCTCCACAATAATGGGGCACCGCGCAGCTTATAGAGCCTCTCTAAGCAAGGCGCCGCCATGCTTAGAGAGGGGGTCAGATCAAGGCGCCGCCCTGCCAGTCCGGTGGGCACCCAGTTTTCATTATTCAACCTCCGTGTTTTAAATGGTATTTTGGACATTTTACCTACCCTATATATAGGCTTAAACACGATATTTAAGTTCAATATCAACAAAATATACTAGTTTTCTTTATTTTCTCTCAAGAACAAACAAGAACAAGTCTAGGGTTCAATTGGGAGTTTTCAATTCCAAGCCTATTTTACTACAATCTTAGTGGATTATTACTCTAAGGTATGCGTAGTGTTCATCTATGGACTCAATTCATTCATAGATCTCAAGAATCATGCCTTTAAATGTTATTTTGTAAAATTTTTGTGGTGATATGAGCATGTACTTGTTAATGATTGTTGATTAGGTTTCAAGATGATAACTAACTAAGGATGTTTTCATGGAATATGTGTGGTTGTTAGTTGAAAATCATGAACTTTAGATGGGTTGATATAATGCAAGTGTGAAATCCACCTATGCCTAAAAAATGGATATAGGGTGTTTGATAAAATGTCCAGGATGCTTGAAAGTCATATTTACATAATACCATGATACGTAGATGACAAGTCCATGTTACGTATACACTTCAATATGAATTTTCATGCAATTTATGTGTTGTTGTAGTTGTGCTATGAAGCATGTATGATGATGGAGATATGAATTTTGTACACGAAATATATCCATGCTTTCCCTACCATGTTTTAGGTGTTGAATAAATGCATAAAGTATTGTATTCCTTACTTATGATATTATGAACTGTGGACTCCAATCTTGTCATCAAATCACGTCATGTGTGAGTTAGTTTCCTTCTATTGAGTCCTGGGGGTATTCAGACCCAAAAACTATAGTTGTGTGCCTATATCCATGTCATGTTTCACGATATCAAAAATCGAGCTATGATTCAGTAGAATTCAATCAGTCATGTGACTCAGGAAAACCTCATGATCTCAGTCATGTGTCAGATATCAGTAGTATTCCATCAGTTAACAAAATTCAGTAAACTTATCCCACGTACAGTTATTTATTCATGATTCAGTGTCTTCAGATAGGAGTAGAAGTTAGAACCGAGTGAACCCAAGGATGGGAACTCACCTGTTATATGAGGGTGTGATTCTTAGCAATCATCCTTGCATTCCAAAACAATATGGCCAGTACAGGTTGAGACTTTGAAGCTTGTTATATGAGGGTATATGAGGTGGATTAACCTGTTATATGAGGGTTCCCACCATTCTCACTAGATTTACCTATTATATGAGGGTTACTCACATGTTTTCCTTACCAATGGTGCGTTATTGACATCCTTCTAGTAAGGGAAAGGATTGGACCCCAGCTTAGCTATATTAGTACACATGGGAAATGTCGGTTAAACAGCTATGTCCCACAGTTTCAGTATCAGTCTTAGTAAAAGAACTCAGATAGTTCTTCAAATTTCAAAATATCAGGACTATCAGATACAGTCAAACTCAGTACAGTTTGGAACTCAGATAGTTCCATCAGATTTAAGACTGTTAGTTACAGTCACCCATGTTATCAGAATTCAGTTATCAGTCATGTTATGTATATCAGAAATACCATGCTATCAGTATATAGATTTAGTCTTCATGTTATCACGATCTCAGTTTCTATGTTTGCATATTTGCACTCTCATGTCCATATCAATTAGTATGTTTATGAATATACCCATTTTCACTTGCCTACCTAACTCGTATACTCAGTACCCTAGTTGTACTAACGTATTTTTGCTATGGTGCTTTCTTTTCATGTTATACCATAGGTCCAGAGCCATGAGTTCTAGAGCAGCAGTAGCTTTTTAGTCGCAGTGTTGCAGTGAGTTCTCATCCATTCGAGGATAATATGATTTGAGTTATTCATTTATTAGTTCATTTTAGTTTTGCAGAGTTAGTTGGAGACATATTCCTTCATTTCCTTGTTCAGACAGTACTTAGAGGCTTTCGAATTTATGATTTATGATTTATGATTTATGATTTATGTTCAGACTTCAGTTATTCCTAGTTGTTTTGGGTATTCATTACCCCATGATGATGTTATGACTTCCCAGATTTTATATTCAGTTGAAACTTATGGCCATTTGTCATGTTTTTTGCATTTCATGTTACATATTATGTAGTCTACAGGTACAGATATCAGTTATGGGTTATCTTGTGGTTCTTTGGGGTCATGAGCACCGTTTAACATTTCGGTTCAAAAAATTAGGGCGCTAAAAACTTGGTATCAGAGACTAAGGCTCAATAGTGTCCTTGGAAGTCTGAAAGCTGAATCTAGTAGAGTCTTGTGCATGGGTGTGTTGCATGCCACATTTATGTATAGGAGGCTATAAAATGTTTTAGAAATAGTTCCCCTTCTTTCAGTGTTCATGTCGTGCTAGTGAGTATAATATCAGTTTAAAACTCTCAGTCTAATCCGTCTCTTCTCTTCAATTTCAGACAATGCCTCCAAAGAAGAGAAACCAGCCAGCTCCCCAGCCCAAAAATCATTTAGAAGATTACGTTTCCCATGCGGAGTTTAGATCCGCATTCACTGCTCTTGCCCAATATATTACCTTGCAGAATAAATGGCCAACAGCTGCTCCAGCCAACCTAGTGGACAACTCAGCAGCAGCAAGGATTCAAGACTTCACCCAGATAAATCCTCCTTCTTTCTCAGGGTCTAAGTCTGACGAGGACCCATAAAAGTTTATTGACAAAGTCCAGAAGGTCATAGGTATTATGGTAGTCACTTCTTGTCAGAGTGCTGAGTTATTTGCATACCAGTTACAAGATGTTACTCATGCTTGGTAAAAGCAGTGGAAGTCTAAGAGGTTAGAGGACACAGATCCTATTGAGTGGGAGGAATTTTCCATGGCTTTCTTAGATAGATTCTTTCCCCAAGAGCTGAGAGAGGTAAAAGTTCTTGAGTTCATCAACCTCAGGTAGGGAAATATGTCGATTAAGGAGTACTCACTCAGATTTACTCAGTTAGCTAGATATGCCCCTCATGTGGTTGCCGACAGCAGGGCTAAGATGAGCAAGTTCGTGTTAGGGGCCAATGGTAGAGTGGTAAATGAGTGTAGGTCTACGATAATGATCAATGATATGACCTTAGCTAGACTCATGACCCATGCCCTGTAAGTAGAGGAGCAGAAAATTAGGACTAGGGAGAGGTAGAATAAGAGAGAAAGGTTAGGTAACTTGAACTTTGCTCAACCCAAGTCAGATAGAGGTATCCGTTCATAGTTTTGCTCCAAGTCAGCAGTTTTTGCCCCTTTCTCTGCTAGTGCTCCAGTACCAAAGTTCAAAGACAGAAATAGTGATAAAGCACTAGGGTCTAAATCTTAGGGAAGTGTTAGTAGTGCCTGTACTTATCCTCGGTGTCAGACTTATGATAGCACAATCAGGGTATGTGTTGAGTAGGCCAAGGTATTTGTTTCGGCTATGGCAAGCCAGGAGATGGAGTTAGGGACTGTCCTCAGCCAAGTTCTCAGGGTTAGCAAAATTGTTCCATAGCTCTTTCTGGTCGCTCGAATCTGCAGGGATCCACATCCAGTGCCACCAGTGGACAGCACCCAAATAGGCTTTATGCTCTCCAGACCCAACAGGATCAGGAAAATTCTCCTGATATCGTTACTGGTATGTTACAAGTTTTTTATGTACATGTCTATGCTTTACTAAATCCAGGTGCATCCTTGTCTTTTGTTACTCCATATATAGCAGGCAATTTCAAAATCAGTCCCCAAATTCTAGTAGAGCCATTTTCCATTTCTACCCCAGTGGGCAAAACCATCATAGCTCGATGGGTATATAAGAACTGCCCAGTTATGATATCTGAGAAATCTACATCAGCAGATTTAGATGAGTTAGAGATGACTGATTTAGATTATCATTCTCGGTATAGATTGGCTCCATTCCTTCTATGCCACAGTCGACTGCAGAAATAGAATAGTTAAGTTTTAGTTTTCGAATGAACATGTCTTAGATTGGCAGGGTAGTACTTCATCTTTTAGTGGTCGGCTTGTTTCCTACCTTCGGGCAAAGAAAATGATATCTAGGGGTTATATCTATCACCTCGTGCATGTTGAAGATTCTAGTTCCGAATCTCCCAGCCTTGAAATAGTTGTGGTGGTTAATAAATATTCAGAAGTCTTTCCTGAAGATGTTCTAGGCATTCCTCTCGAAAGGGAAATAGACTTCAGCATAGACCTTCTTCCAAATACTCAGCCTATCTCTATTCCACCCTATAAAATGGCACCTGCAAAACTAAGGAAACTAAAAGAACAGTTGAAGGATCTCTTAGATAAGGGATTCATCAGACCCAGTATTTGCCCATGGGGCACACCAGTCTTATTCATGCGCAAGAAGGACGGTTCTCTCAGGATGTGTATTGATTACTGTCAGCTCAACAAGTTCACAGTCAAGAACAGATATCCTCTTCCCAAGATTGATGATCTATTCGATCAAATTTAGGGCTCCAGTTACTTCTCTAAGATTGACCTCAGATCAGGCTATCATCAGCTCTGAGTTAGAGAATGTGACATCCCGAAGATAGCTTTCCGTACTTAGTATGGTCACTTTGAGTTTCTAGTTATGTCTTTCTACCTTACTAATTCCCCTTTAGCTTTCATGGACTTGATGAATCATTTATTCCAGCAGTACTTGAACATATTCGGCATAGTCTTCATCGATGACATTCTGGCCTTTTCCCATACAGAGCAAGATTATGCAGACCATCTCAGAACAGTACTTCAAACTCTCAGAGATCACCAGCTATTCACTAAGTTCAACAAGTGCAAGTTTTTGCTAAGATAAGTAGCATTCCTTGGCCATGTTGTTTCTGGAAATGACATTAGAGTAGATCCTCAAAAGATCGAAGAAGTAAGAAAATGGCCACGCCCTATCACTCCATCAAATATTAGGAGTTTCTTGTGATTGACTGGTTATTACAGATGGTTTGTTGAGGTATTTTCTTCTATTGTATCCCCTATGTCCAAATTGACCCAGAAGAAAGTTAAGTTTAAGTGGTCAGATACTTGAGAGAAGAGTTTTTAGGAGTTGAGGACTCAATTCACATCAGCTCCAGTTCTAACTCTACCAGATAGTTCTGATGGGTTCGTAGTTTATTGTGATGCATCTAGAGTAGGTTTGGGTTGTGTCCTCATGCAGCATGGTAAGGTCATATCCTGCGCCTCCAGACAGTTGAAACCCCACGAGAAGAATTACCCTACTCATGATCTTGAGTTAGCAGCCGTAGTATTTGCCTTAAATATTTGGAGGCACTACCTCTACGAAGTTCAGGTAGATGTCTTCACAGATCATTAGAGCCTTCAGTATGTCTTTTCTCAGAGAGATCTAAATCTTCGCTAAAGAAGGTGGTTAGATCAATTGAAGTATTATGACATGAGTATCCTTTATCATTCAGGAAAGGCCAACATAGTGGACGATGCTCTTAGTAGACTGTCCATGGGTAGTGTTGCTCATGTTGAGGACAGCAAGAAGAAGTTAGCTCAGGAAGTCCATCAGCTTACCAGACTAGGCGTTCGCTTAGTCGATTCTTCATAGGGTAGTGTATGTGTTCAGAGTGGTTCCAAATTATCTCTAGTTTCTAAGGTTAAAGAGAAGCAAGACAGGGATCCTAGCCTTGTTAATCTCAAAGAGTCTATTAGAGATTAGAAAGTTGAGGTTTTCTCCTAAGGGGGAGATGGTGTCCTTCGTTGTTAGGGTCGTTTGTGTGTTCTAGGAGTAGATAACTTAAGGCAGCGAATTCTTACAGAAATGCATGGTGAACAATACTCAATTCATCCATTGGCCAGTAAGATGTACCATAATTTATGGGAGATCTATTGGTGGAGTAGGATGAAGAGAGATGTTGCATAGTTCATAGCTCAGTGCTCTACATGCCAGCAGGTTAAGATAGAGCACTAGAAACCTAGTGGTTCCATGCAGGATTCCTACTTGGAAGTGGGAAGAAGTGAACATGGACTTCGTGATGGGTTTATCTAGGACTCATCGTCAACACGATTCAGTTTGGGTCATTGTAGATAGGATGACCAAGTCAGCTCATTTCCTTCCAATCCATACCTCTTATTAAGCCGAGGATTATTCCAAACTCTACATCAGGGAGTTGGTAAGATTACACGGTATTCCTTTATCTATCATCTCAGACAGATGTACCTAGTTTACCTCTCACTTTTGGAAAGCATTCCAAAAGGGTCTGGTACCCAAGTTAATCTCAGTATAGCTTTTTACCTTCAGACAGATGGTCAAGCAGAATGGACCATTCAAACTCTTGAAGATATGCTAAGAATGTGTGCAATTGATTTAAAGGAAAGTTGGGATTACCACTTACTTTTGATTGAGTTGGCATACAACAATATCTATCATTCCAATATTTAGATGGCTCCATTCGAAGCTCTCTATGGTAGAAGATGTAGATCTGTGATTGGTTGGTTTGAAGTTAGTGAGGCCTCAATTATACTTCCTAACTTGGTATTCGATGCCTTAGAGAAAGTTCAGTTGATCAGAGAGAGACTCCGGGCTTCTCAGAGCTAATAGAAGTCATATGCAGATGTCCGTAGAAAGGATCTCAAGTTCGACGTAAATAATTATGTCTATTTTAAGATCTCTCCAATGAAGGAAGTGAATAGTTTTGACAAAAAAAAGAAACTCAGTCCCTGATATGTCGGTCTCTTCAAGATTCTCAGTTGTTTCAGCAAGGTAGATTATGAGCTAGAGTTGCCTTTAGATCTAGCCTCAGTTCATCCAGTATTCCATGTCTTGTTGCTCAAGAAGTGTAAAGGTGACCTAGCAGGTATGGTCCCTATTCATAGCGTTGACATCCAGAACAACCTTTCCTGTGAGGAAATCCCAGTCAAAATTCTTGACTACCAGACTCGGAGACTGAGGAACAAAGATGTCCCTCTAGTCAAGGTACTTTGGCAAAATCAGTCGGTCGAGGGAGCTA